>NC_072459.1:6211500-6276500 GCF_027596085.1 Anoplopoma fimbria
CTCGTCTGTGTGGTCACGCTGCGACGCCAGTCCACACACTCACACATGCACTTTATTCATAGTAAAAGGGATTTATTTGTGTGTGTTAGTGTGTGTGTCTGCGCCAGAGGGCTGGGTATCATGCTGAGTTCATTCCAAAGACACAAACAACATAATCTAAACCTCAGCTCAAACAGAATGGAAGAACACCCTCTGCCCAGGAAAAAACAAGAAAAACAAGAAAATCAAAGGCCTCAAAGGCCAGATTCACACAGGAACAAAACACCTCGACTTACATTCATGGAGTCATAAAGCAACCCAGAAAGAAAAAAGGGCTGAGGTGACGTGAGGGAGCACAAACAACATTGCAAAGTCATTTTCATCTTCATGTCACGTTTTCCGGAACAACATTAGAGCTGAAGCACCTGCACAGCACAGCAATGAGGGAGTTTGATCTTTCTGCTGGCCTACATGTGGGGAAATAAGGTGAGGGAGCAATGCCCCTAAGAGGAGAATAAAAAGAAATGAGATGAGGGAAAATATCACTTTGCAAATAAGCTTTGTAAAGTCAACATAACGGCATATATTTTCATGTGGAGCAGATTGCCTGGACCAGATGTTCCAAGCTTAAATTGTAGACGACCATCTTGTTCACCCAGAGTTCACTTTGTGATGACACTCAACAAAATCTTTCTTAAATCTTTTTTGTTTTATGTGCGCTACAGTATCACTGTGTCATCTTGTCATCTTGTGAACAATTTGTACTAATTTGAATAAACCTGGCGGCCTTTGGCACGTCGCTAAATGTCCGTCAGACGTTTGCAGAAAATCAGCAAATTGTGCATTCTGTGACTCACTTCGCTGAGTTTCTCTCAACCAGCCCTCCTCCTCCTCCTCAGATGTGAGAAGGGCTTTCTTACTGTGTGCTACATAATTTGAAATCATCCAGCAGTGTCCGCTGTTTAGCAAGCAGGTCGACAGGGTTGTCCAGTCGGAAATAGCTGCAGGCCCTCTGGTTTTTAGAATGTACATTTAAGAACAATCAAAACCACTTTCTGTTCAAGGACTCGATATTGACACCCTTTCTGTCCATGCAATATGAAGCTACAGCCAGTAGATGATTAGCTTAGCTTAGCTTAGCTTAGCATAAAGACCTGAAAGAGAGGGGAAAACTAGCCTAGCTCCTCTGAAGCTCACAAATTAACATCTAACATCTTATTTGTTTACTTCACACAAAATATGAAGTCTAAAAACGACACCTTGTGATGTAACTGGGGCAGGAAGTCCAGTCTTTATGCTATGCTAAGCTAAGCTAACCGACAGCTTGCTGTAGCCTTATATTTGCTTTACAAATTAGGTAGTGGTATCAATCTTCTCACCTAACTCTGGGCACTGACTTTACAAAATGTCAAACAATTCTCATGGCATCTTTATAAAAGTACCATATGTTCATTCTGATAGCTTTTATAATGGTAATAAATCATTGACTCAGTTTTGCTACAGCTCAAGTTATTCTGATCAATGGCCAAACAGCTTATAATTGATGTATTTATGGACAACATTAATATGTAATACTTAGAACTTCTGATTACAAAACAATACATTATCCTTCTAATTTACAGTTAGTAGTTTTGATATATTTTTACGGCAAGGTAAACAGCTCTCTCCCTCATTTCATTCAATAAATATGTAGCCAGAGGGGAGGACATATTACAGTACAAAGTACATGCCATCTCCCATCATATTACCCCTTGCTTCTAACCTGACATACAACTATGTTGGGGCAAATCAATACTGTATAATGTGCCGATAGTTTCCACCACAGAGATGCACCAGTCAGCTGTTATGGTTATCACTAAATACACTGGCAGTGTCGGTGATTCATCATCAGCGCCACCGACAGACAGACTCTGACACCGATAGACCTACGTTGACGGGGACGAAACGGAGCGGGATGGGAGGGAGGGAGGGAGGGATGGACAGAACGAGAAGGCAGGAAGATAGATGAGGAAAAAGCGGTGTCAGGGGGCAAGTGGGTTAAAGAGAAAAGAAAGTGGGGGGATAAAAAGGTAAGGGTAGACTGAAAACAGAGTGGAAGCAGAAGGGGGAGAGACATTGGAAATGGAATGGAAAGGAATAATTCAATATCTTTAGAGATGTGCGTAAGATGAGAGGATCAATCTCATGTCTGCATGTTAATTACAGAGATACAGTCAGTCACTGTTTTGCAGAGCTAAGCAGCTATGTTAATGCGTGAACTATTCCCTGATGCAGTTTTTCAATTCATCCAGTAGCTTCTATACAGCGTCTGAAGCTGCAGTTTGGCGCGGACACCGTTTGTGAGGTTTTTAGAATCTTGGTCAAGCATAATGGCAACTTATTTGGCAATTATGGCTTCAGGATACTGCTGTTGTTACATAAAAAAAATAGTCTGTTGAATAAAACAAACAATAGGATGTGTTCATTCCACTTCAGACTTTTCACCCTGCCTCCAGTTTTTATGCTAAGCTAACAATGTTCTGTCTCCTGCTCCTTATTTACATGCATGTATGCATGAAATTGATATTGATCTTTAAATCTAACTCTCATATTTCCCTAAATGTTGAACTGTTCCTTTAATCTCACATTGCCCAGCAAGGAAAGAGAAGTAGGTTGACAAAAATGGGGTATATCTCTGGCTGCTGCACTCACTGCAGCACTCTGCTTTATTTAAATCTGCTCACATCCACACTCGCACATACATCATTAATATTACAACAACAAGGAAGCAGGAGGGAGGAGGGAGACGGATTGGAAATAGAGCGCCTGTCTCACACAGTGTATGAAACACATGCACTCATGCGCACACTGACTTTCCTGTACATTAACAAAGTGCAATATAAGTGCTCTGCCCCAAACCCCATCGTCATCTCTAAGCTTTCCCATTTCCATTTGATTGGCTGCCAGCGAGGCCTGCAGAGTAATTGGCTGCATTTCATTGGCCTAGCAGACGGACGGACAGCACCCCTGGGAGGAGTCCATCAGGCGATATCTGTTAACAACACGCACAGACGCACAGACACACACACACACACACACACACACACACACACACACACACACACACACACACACACACACACACACACACACACACACACACACACACACACACACACAGGGCTGGAGGGGAACTCCCTAATGCCTAATGTACCTTTTGCTATCACAGATGGGTCACTTACATTTCTGGGCAAAAGAGCGATGAAGAGAGAAAGATGGAGAAAAAAAGTGGAGTGGAAATGATGGACGGTAGAAAAGGTGTCGAGGATTGGATAAAACAAAGGAAGGGAGGGATTGGACAAGAGGGGAGGACAGGAAGGAGGAAAGGAAGTGGGACAACAGAGGACGAGACTATAATTCTATATAAACTCGAACTCAGCTCAGATATGTGTCGCTGTATGGCAATACACTATGGAAACAATAATGTTGCATAACAATGAACGCCAGCATTGAACAGTATGGACTGTTTAATAATAGTATGTGGAGCACAGCCACATTATATTAAAAACTTTAGATTTTGGAAAGACCGATACATATGTCGTTCATCGCCATTGGCCGCCGTTGGACAGTCAGTGTGGTCATTTAGTCAGTCCTTGTTTTGCGGCTTCAGTCGGCCATTATCAGCCCCTCTTATGCTGAGTCAGCACGTTGACTCACGTTGAATGAGCTCTGCGATCAGCCTATTGAATCTGTAATTTCACACATTCTGTAAATCCCTATTTTTTGCCGCTACTTTTTCTTTTTTCTTCCAAAAGCCAAACAGGAAAACTTTACGTTCCCAGCCTGTTGTGGTTTTTTAAATAAGTATATTCTCAATTTTGAGTTGCAGCAATTAATCAATTATTCGATGAGCTGAGGAAAAAATACAAAATCTGCTAGTTCAAGCTTCTGAAATAAGAAGATAAGTGGCCTTTATTTGTCAGATGTGTGAGCAAAATGAATATTTTGGGGGTTTTGAACTGCTACCTGCACTGCAACTGAATATGCGACTAAAACACTGAATCAATGAAGTGTGAAAATAATCGGCGGACTAATAATGTTAGTTCCAGCCCTTCTCCCCTTCTGCAAGGGCAGAGCATACATGCATACTGCTGTAGCCTTGACTACATATTCTGATGGAAGATAACAGATGACGTTTGGTGACGAGCTGTGACGCAAAGCGTTTAATCGATCAGCCTTATATGGTCAGCTTGGTGTGTCAGGGTAATTTACCCACCGCTCTAATATAATCTTTTCTGGATAAATAGAGAATCAAAAGAAAACAACAACCACTAAAAGCACTCACTTAATTATAGGGAACACACGCTGAAAGTGGAATGGGTGAGAGAGGGAAAACAAAAATGAGTCATCGGTGACGTTGGTTAGAGGCTGACAAACATCTTGGAGGATCGGGGTCGTCCTCGCGCATGAGGACGGAGGACAGTAATACTATCTGACTTGAGTCGTGAGTGGAGAGAAGCATCTGTGGATCACTGCTCAAACAACAGAGGGGGAGAGACTCAACTGGGTCACGGACACGTTTGTACAGCACGGTTTGAACAACACGGCTTTTCAAAGGCAGACACTAATATTTTTGGAATGAAGGTCAATTACAAGGACTGTATTCTTTAATGTGTTGGGGGGGGGAAAAGTCTTGGCACAGTATTTTGACCATTACAGGTGCTTCTAAGATTTCAGCTGAAAGTCAAAGGAAATTGTGCTTGTGCGAATAACGAGAGGAGAGAAGAAGAGACAAAGATGCTGACCCACTTTGTAGCTCCCAAAGTTTAAAATCCTCTTTAAAGGCAAACTGAGTTGTGGCCAAGAATTTGGAAAGACACACACACACACACACACACACACACACACACACACTCACCGTACACACAGTACACACAGTACATATAGCACACATACATGTACATAGACACACTCACAAAACCGCAGGACTGTAACCCCAGACACTATGAATAATGAAACAAGTGCTGCCTTTATTTAACACCGCATTAGCTCTTTACATCACCTAATAATGGCAGTACTGAACCACACTGACACACACACACACACACACACACACACACACACACACACACACACACACACACACACACACACACACACACACACACACACACACACACAAGCACGCACACTTCTGGTAGTGCTCGATACGGTTTGTTAGTTTTCTCATTTGACTTGGTCTATTTTAGTCCTGCAAAACCCTCTTTCTCATTCCTCTTCTCTCTGATCCTCCTTCCATTGTCTCTCTCTTTTATCTCTGCACTTCTTATTCTGCATTCTCTCTGCTTTTTTTCTTCTTCTCCTTTTTGTGCCTGTTCTCCCCCCCCTCACATCATACCTCTGTTATATCTGGTGTATCTCTCTCTCTGTTCATCTCCTTCTACTCTCTCCATCTCTCTCACTCTTTCTAGTCTCTCCATCTCAATCTTTCTCTCACTCTCTCTAAACATTTTGTTGATGTCAGTGATACGATCAGCATGTGATTGGCTGGGCCAGATAAGAGATAATAAGTCTGTGATTTGTTTAGTGGAGCTTTTCTCTTCTCATCACACCCCTGCGGACTGCTGGAATATTAGCAAACATGCTAACACATGCATGCATCTACACGCACGCACGCACACGCACGCACACTTTGCTTCTGAGAAAACCGAAAGAGAGATTGAAGAACGAAGTATGAGTGAATGGAGAAGAACAAAAAAAAAAGAGAGATACATAGGGTACACTGGTGAGAAAAACAGCTGCCCTAATTTGCAATTCAAAGACATTATGGCTCACAAATTTACAGCTAAATCAGCCAGAGGGGAAATATTTCTCTCTCATTCCTTCTCCCTTTTTACTTCACTTTCATTTCCCCCGTTCATGGCTGCCTCAAGCGGCTCGTTCCTGTAATATTGTTCTTAAAATGAAGTATAGTTGGCCCTTAACATCCATTACTTTTATCCTAACTCACTTACATGAAAACCCTCTCAGGAATGTTCATAAGTAAGTTATTATATAACTTTACAACGTGTCTTACCAACGTAATGTAACAATGTAGCATAGCTAGTGTAAATAAATAAAAATGGCCTTTCTTATGTAACGTTACGTAACAAGTGTAAAGTTCTCCTCCTGGGTGAGAGTCCTCTGTTTGAGCCATCCATCACCTCTTCAGTCCAACCTTACACTCCTTTGTCACGTCGCCTACTCTGCACTTCGCTCATTCCACATCACTTTTTCTGACCAAATGCAAAAGCATTGACATTCAGCGAATCTGTGGTTTGCAAAAAATGTACAATGCTAATATTTTTTCTTGGAGCCTGGTCTGGTTTTCTTTCTTGAGATGTGAAGTTAACCATGCACCCTGCATCATCTTCTACCTGATGTATGGGCTAATTATTTCCAGTATAATTGCCATATTATTGTGGAAGAAGACTTAAGAAGGTTATTGTCATCATTATCACCATCCAGCAGTAAGCCTATACCAAAACTCTTAAACTGTGTATGTGTGCATCTGTCTATGTACACATTTGTTTGTAAGAGAGAGAGAAAAACAGAGGTAAAAGCCAGGTGAAATGGAAAAACAGACTGCTTGCATTTTCCTTCTGGGGTATTGCCATTATAAGGCACAAACCCTGATGCACAGATACACACAAACACATTCATTATATTGTGCACATTCCAGCCAATTATAAAACTAAAGGCTAATTCGTCATTTTTAGCTTTCCCTGTGTTTGTGTGGATTTGTGTGCATGTGTGCACAGCATCTATTCCCCCCAATGTCTGGAGGCTGAACACGCTACACACGCAATCATATCTCAGCATGCAATAAGGAAGGAGGCTCACATGCAAGGAGAGGCTGCACAAGAATATAATAATGCACTTTTCACAGGACATGATTACCACTGAGCAGTATATTTCCTTCTGTTTTTGTTTTGTGATTCCGGATATCTGTCTTTGTTTTATGCTGCTATTTTTCTTCTTTCTATTTAAATTGCTGTCAACAATCGCTCCGTATGTGCTCACATAGTGCTAGAAGAAGATGAGCCCTGGGCAGGAGCCCAGTGGAACCCCACAGTGATGGAGATGGATTCCCTATAAAGATAAACTGGAATCTGATCCAGCTCAGTTTCTCAGTCAGAGGTTCCCACCCGGTGCTTAAGGCATTCAATTAAAACTGCATGATCAACTATGTTAACAGAATGTGTAACAGGATCATGATTGAGCATTGTCATCTGCTTTTACAAGGAGGTCATTCATTACTTTAAGAGAGTCTGACTGAAGGATTTTAATGACCTCACACCTGTCTTTGGCTCAGTTGTAGTCCATAAAATTATATAGTTTAAGGCCTAAAATGTCAGACAATGACACACACACAAAAAGACTCCAGCACACTTTTGGCTGCATACACGAGTAAAACTGCTGTTCAGAATATGATTATCTCTTTAGTCTCAGCCAGGTTTCTCAAAAATAAAGATGTTTAAGGGATACTGGGTTGGCAGGAAGAAAAGTTAGTGTTTCATCCTGCAGTGACAGAAAGATGGACACTTACTGAAAGTTAGAAATGTATTCTGGTTGGAGCTTCACATGCTATCATACACGTGTGTGTACACATGGGCAGGTAACACTGTGGATCAGTAGGACAATGAGACGTGCAGTCCAGCCCTGTGCTGGAAATTGAAGTTGCAGCACACGGCCTTCATCGAGGCTTTGTGCAAAGCTTTTTGTCGTGAGGAAGCCGCTGTAGCGAGCTGCTGAGTGGTTTGTTGTTCACAACGTGTCTGATTAGATATGTCACTGTGAGAATAAACCGCATCATCTCTGTTGTCACCGACTGTGCCCTCCCTGTTCCCTTTTTGAAAACACTACAGCCTCTTCTCCAATTTTCCAAAACAGTGGTGCATTTTCAAAAAACGCACAGCACCGCTCATCTCCAATTTCAAACAATGAGCCGTCCACACCCCTTGAAAAGAAACTGGACTGTCTATCCTGCTTTAACAATGCAGTGAAATCCCCCCCCCCAACCCCCGAAAAAAAAACCTACTCAAATATAAATGAAACACCACAAAACAGGGCACAATAAGGGGTGGAGAGAGCACCACCTAACAATCCTGAAGTTATAACAAGCTACTGAAGTGGCAAACCAGACATCAGTGATCAATGGAGTGTTAAAACCTGGTTACACAAGCAATAATTGATCCCTGACTGTTTGCATCCATGTGTGTCTGTCCCTCTCTTTGTCCCTTTTTCTCTTTCTACCTCTCTTTTATCCATTCCTCCGTTTCCCCCCCCCTTCCCCTCCCCACATTCCCGCTCTCCCACTGCAGTACAGTCTTTATCCTATTACAGCCTCCTTGCTTGTGTGGAGCAGTTTCAGTTGTGGACACAATGAAAACTGGCAGGATACATTACTTAGCACCGCTCTCCTCCCACCCTCTCTGGTTCTCGGCCAATACCTTCTCTCCCCCCTTTCTTCACTCTCACTTTCAACAATGAATACATTTTTTCATCATACTACTTTTATTTTTTATCACTCCTTTTTCGTTCGGCTTTGTGTTGCTTCAATTTTTCTTTACCCGGTTAGTTTTCACTTCCTTTTTGTTCTGCAGCATGCACCTGTCTGCCAGTGACTGATTCATCCTAACTATCTATCCATCTCTTCACCGAGCCGTCTGCTGATCTCATCCACCCTCTGCTGCTTTTATGCTGTTGCTGCCAAAGTTAATGTCTAAGAACAATCTCAACAGTGCCTTTTCATCCTTCTACTTTCCTCCTCCAGAGAAGCACTTAGTACTTAGGCAGATTTTTGCAGAAGGAACTCAAGTTGGGTAAGGAACACTTGTGCATGCAAAGTACCACCAACTGTTCATTAGTGAACAGTCAAAAGCTGTGGTTTTGCTGAGGAACTCCCAGGTTAGACATGTTTATCAATCTTTAAAGCGAGAGAAGGACGAGTGTGAAGACAGTGATGTGTGCACAGTAAATCTCTTCTGAATAAATAAAAGTGTCCAGAGGTCATTCAGACCACAAGAAAACTGACTGCAGTGAAGTGTTTCTTTCCAACAAGAATTTCTCTAAAGCTAAAGTTAGGTTTTTGGAGAACAAATACTCCATGAGAAAGTTTTAAAAGCTTAAAACAGGGTATGTTTTGGGCCTTTTTTAATTACTGAGAGGACAATAGATTGATGAGCTGGAAGTAAAAAAGCCAGGCTTCAGAGCATTCCTTTAGAAATGTGTGAATGAAGTCAAAGCCACTACTGTTTCAGTCAGTGCTTTCTTTTATTTAGGTGGAACAAAATAGGCATTGACTACTCGTATGTCATCCGCATAAAAACTTTTAACTACTAACTGAATTGTCTGTATAGCTTGCAATATATAAAAGGTATTCTACTTTGATATTTTATTCATCCATCTGATTGTTCAATTAGTATGTTTAGCTGGTATACCAGACTCACATGTGTTTCAGCCATTTATGTATCACACATGACATAAATGATATTTAAAAGACAACGTGCCAATGAAATAAGTTAGTTTGGGCATTATAATAACTATCAGCAAATTGGATCTGCTTTTTGGAGTTCTACAAGTATTAGGTACCCGCTTTGATAATGCATTAGTCTAGTAGTCATGGTTTTATCAGCAGAAATAAAGAAAGTTCACATTAAGAATCACAAATTTTTCTTTTTGCTGATGATACCCTCTTAAATAGGTTAGATCGACATTTGCGCCAGAGCGACAGATTGATGTACGCTACCTTTGTATCTTCAGAATATAACAGCCTGGTCATACTCTCTCTATCCCTCTGTCAGGTACTCCAGGTAGCCTGGCAGGGAACCAGACAGAGTCCCTGCTGATGGGTCCCTGAACAAAGCAGAGGTTTTATTTGACGGGCCCTGCATGAGGACCTGATGGCCGACTGGGACGCTCCCAGGGAGAGAGAGAGAGCTGATCTCTTTATCTGTCCGTCCTGTATCCTATTAGAGTATCACCTTCCATCACACCCTCCATTCAAAGGATGAGAGCAGCTTTTACTAAGCTGCACTCTCCCTAACGCCCTCTCTTTACCTTTGCTGCTCACCGCCTCGCTCTCCTTCTCCCTCCCTCCCTCCCTCCCATCCCTCTCCTCCCTTCTCTCCACAATCCCTCAACCAATACCACACGTTTTTACTCTTTTCTTATGATATCTGGCACAACTTGTCTCTTAACTTCAAAAAAGGTGTCGGTCACGGCCTTTCAAGGGCATTTTCAGATCTATTGCCCCGTTATGAAAAAAAAAAACATTTACAAATAATGTAACATTTAGGAATACTTGGTTAATATTGGTGAAAGATCGATGCCATGGCTTAAAAAGAACAACAGCATGGACTGTCAGTAGGCCAGAGAAAGTGATCCGCAGTCTCTGGTGTCCACCTTGACCTTCTCCACATGAGCTTTTGCCGTGTTATAAACATAACGATCCCTCGGCCTTGGCTTCTGGAAGACACCTGACATAACTCACATGACCACAAAAGGTCTCTTCTGTCACTCTCTCTCTCTCTCTCTCTCTCTCTCTGCTCCACACTTACTCATTTTCTGTCAAACCCTCATTTCTTTTCTCTTTCCAAAGTAGCAGCTGCTGGCTAGAGAACTGCTGAGCCAGCACTGGGTCCAATTTCTGAAGCACCGCACAGACCCCAACAAACAACTGAGACCCAAAACACAGTGGCAGAGAGAGAAAGAGAAAGTGAGAGCGTGACAGAAGAGTTGCCGATGCACAGAGCTGCCTGCCAAGAATCGATGAGGGATGGACCGATGGCTGTAGAACAACCGCACTGGTACAACCAGCTGCAAACCACACACACACACACACACACACATGAGTGAACCGCCCATAAAAGAGTCCAGACTTGCTGAGGCAGTCATGGATCTTAGTTTTCTATTAAGTTTAATAGGAAAAAAAGACATACAGGAGTGATTTATTTTATATGTCCATTGCAGTTTTATTGATGAAGCATCATGAAAATGCTTAAAGAAATAAAAGTGCTAACTAGAAGAATACAGGGTTCTTTCTGCTTGTGCTTAAAGGGACACTTTTTAGTATCTGGAACGTTTTAAGAGGGTTCTTCTGGACACCAACACAAAGGATGATACCAAAGATGCTCTGTAAGGAATATTTGTCACTTCCTGTCTCCTGAGTGTGCGTGATCATGGTGTGAAAGCGGCGAAACCCACGTGACAGAGACGCAGGAAACTGACTCTCAGTGGGGTGTCTCCTTTCTAAACTGTCTCTAGTTATACACAGAACATCTGTGAAAGGTTCCACACAGAACCCCCTATGAAAGGTTCTACAGTAAACCCATTTTTTGGTGCAATGGTTACACCCAGAACCCTCTTTGAACCTTTTTATATTCCTGTTTATCTGCTATTGCCATTGGAACTACATCCACAGCTGTGGACCCCTACTACTTCTACTAGATCTATCTATCCATCTATCTATCCATCTATCTATCCATCTATCTATCCATCTATCTATCCAGTAGTGTGTCTGTGTGTTTAGCAGCCACATTGACACCATTATGTCTACTCTCCCTCCCTCCACTCCATAAGCCAATTCCCCCTCATTATTCAGCTATTAAGCAGCTTTGCATCGGTACGATTATGACTATAACTGTGGCAATGTGCATTTGAGTTTCCGTGTGTGTGTGTGTGTGTGTGTGTGTGTGTGTGTGTGTGTGTGTGTGTGTGTGTGTGTGTGTGTGTGTGTGTGTGTGTGTGTGTGTGCATGAGACCGTGCGTGGGCAGGTAGAAGTAAAGGAGTCTTTTTTCCACAAAAATGTCCTCATCTCTCTCCAATTTCTGCAGTACATCACCCTCGTCACCCCTCCCTCTGTTATTTGCCACTGTAATCTGTTCAGGCGAACGTGCCTCGAACTTTTAATAACATTAAAACAATGAGGTGAACAGAACAATGAACCCCATTCAATAAAGCATTTTAAACACATTGCCAAATTCTATTTATTGACTGCAGGGGGCTTTAGATCACAGCAAAATGAAAAATGGCCACTTCAGTCATGGTGTATTGTGTGGAGTCACATGCAGAGCCGCTTTTATTATGCGATTACAGCATTATCTCCCCTGCTTCATAATATTTGTTAAGATAAAAAAAAAACTGTTAAAAAAAAGTAAAAGATTATTGTTTGTTTTTTATTGTTGCTCACATTATTCAAAAGATTATATAAATTAAATGTGCAGCTAATTTTTTAATACACTGGCTGATAAAAAAATATCTTATAAGTTCGTAATACATACATGAACAATAACCCATTTGTAAATACAAGTTATATGAACCTCTATTAGGTGTCTTCACTTAACTCCACTTGTCATAACATATCTCTGAACATATTTCCCTTTCTTTTCCCTCACAACCTCATCTATCCCTCCCTCCTTGCCTCTTTCTCTACTTTTGCCTCCCCCCCTTTTCCAACTTCTTTCACCCCTTCATCCCTCCTTAATACCTCTCATCTCTCCATTGTTCTTTTTTTTGTCCTCTTCATCACCATCTTCCACTAGTCTCTCCATCCCCTCTCCACTGCAGTGAGGTCTGCACACAGGACTGTGCGGGTTGTCAGGTTCACTCGAGGCTCAGTGGCAATCGATAAGTATTTGGGCAACAGCTCAACATAATTATGGAGGGATACTGAGAATGGCCTTGGCTGGACACCGTGTGTGTGTGTGTGTGTGTGTGTGTGTGTGTGTGTGTGTGTGTGTGTGTGTGTGTGTGTGTGTAATTGCTACTGCCAATGGTCACTCTCTCTGACTCTCTCTCTCTCCCCGCAGCCACTAGCCTTCCAAACCTCTCTTCCTCGCTCTCCATTGCAGTGTTGGTTGATAATAAATTACTAGGGATAAGTAGCAGTCCTGCTTGTAGCCTAAATTACATGTCTGTAGCCTCAACTTTAATGTTTTTGATATAACAAATCACCATGTGAATGGAACTTCCTACATAAAGTGTTCATTTTAATTTCAAACTTTCTCCATGTCCTTCTTTTTTCTTCAAACTGTTTCCTTTTCAACCTTTAACTAGATGGTACTCGGTACTGCGGTGCTCAAAGTACCAAAAAAGTAAGTACGATACACGTATCCTTCCTCCATAATGATACAGTTGGCGGGTGTGAGTAGAAAATAGTTCCTCCATGAAACTGCTCACAACAAGGTCTGTTGAACATTGATTTCTGGAAAGAGACGTTGCAGACAAGTTTATTTCAAATTATTTTTTGGGGCGCTTTGAGCAGGACAAGTCGAGTGCCATGTAGTTCCATTATATTCAAGAAAAGGGATAACATCATTACGGCAAATATCTCCAACACTCGGCAACTCACACCAAAACATTCTAGACTAATAAGTAGCACTACAGGTGAGAGGATAAATATGTATTTTTGATTTTTGGGCTGAACTGTCCATTTAAGACTGTTGGAATCATCCTTAAAAACAACCGACCTGCCACTCAGCTGTAAATACTACAGACACAAAAGTATGAATTCTGAATTGTTATAATCATAGAAGCAGGTGCAAATCACTGAAAGAGGAAAAATAAGGTAGAGAATTCACAGAGTAGCAATCACTGCATTAAAGCTCACCGTTCTGCATAAATCTGACAAACATACACAATCACACACACACACACACACACACACACACACACACACACACACACACACACACACACACACACACACACACACACACACACACACAGCAGCTGCAGCAGCAACAGCAGGGCGGCATGCGTGTAAGAAAGTGAGATTTTGATATTTGACAAACAAGCCCCTCAGGCATAGAGCAGCAGTGATATGATGCTGTACATCACAGACATGATGATGTTTTCTGAGGACGTGGGAGTGTTTCAGATGGAACATTAAAGGCAAATGCTTGGCTTATGGCTGACAGTTAAGGAGGACCTTAAAGTGGTAAAGTGTGTCGTCTGTGAATTTACATGGATATTAATCTTTAGGTATGTAAGCCAAGTGGGACATATAGAGATAAGAGATATAGGTATGCAAACACGCCCACATGCACACAGTTAAAATGGCAGAATCATAATTACATAGAAAGAATCATGATTGATTCCCACAGTACTGAGCCAGCCTGCAGCTCTGAGTCTCAGGGCACAGACACACACACACACACACACACACACACACACACACACACACACACACACACACACACACACACACACACACACACACACACACACACACATTCGCCTCCAAGAGGGATGATCAAGCAGCTTTCATCCTATTTGTATGTCCGTGTGTTTGCTTGTGTATGTGTGTGTGTGTGTGTGTGTGTGTGTGTGTGTGTGTGTGTGTGTGTGTGTGTGTGTGTGTGTGTGTGTGTGTGTGTGTGTGTGTGTGTGTGTGTGTGGTAAAGGAGGAAGCTGAGAAAATCACATCACTCTGCTTGCAAAGCCCCATGGGATGACAATCACAGGGTATTTCAGGAAGTCTTTGAGAAGCACACACACCAGGAACCCAGGTGTGTGTGTGTGTGTGTGTGTGTGTGTGTGTGTGTGTGTGTGTGTGTGTGTGTGTGTGTGTGTGTGTGTGTGTGTGTGTGTGTGTGTGTGTGTGTGTGTGTGTGTGTGTGTCTCAGAGAGAGAGAGTTATCTGTAATGCAGGTACACAGGCTCAGGACATCTTTGGACTCAGTCACTTTCTCGGCTTTATTTGCAGCCGGAGCACGACATTCAAAACTTTACTGGAAAGTCAAGCGGCTGAGAAGATAACAAAATGGCTGACTATTCACTGCTAAATAAGCTTGGGTGAACTCTCCTCACACCAGTACAAAGCTGATATTGGAGCTTATTAGAAGATTAAGGGTTGTTTGGTTGACAAGCAAAATATTGCTTTAAAGAAAATACAATATTCCAGAGCAATAACAGTCATGTTTGAACTCCTTTAAACTGTGAGGTATTAATGTTGTTAAAAAGGGCCTTGACAGACAGTTTCTAATCTGCTGCCTGAGAGAAAATTAAGAGGATATGGAGAATGGTGGAAATATATTATTTTCTGAAAAGTCATCTAACGATTAAAACAGAGATAATGAGTATGATTTGATTTTTTTAAATACACTGTATTGAATCAACATCACTGAGTGGTGAGGGCATTTCAGGAGTCACTTCCAGCATTGAGAAAGAAAGCATTTTAGTTTCATCTCTTGCTTTTATCTGTATTTGTTCTTTGTTTAATGTCTTTGGAAGTGCTTTTTTGATATTCATAAAGAGAGTTTTTTTTAATAGAAGTGTGTCTATATTCTGGTTACTACAAAATGAGTTCACTGACATTAGTTTTTTTGAATGCTTTTCACAGTGCCGCCGCTATGTACGTGTTGGATCACAGAGGCAGCCAAACACCCTGTCTGTTACACTGCTACAGAGACAATTTTAGAAAGAAAAATCCCCCCAAAAAAGGTGACAAGAGTCAGGGGCAGAGAAGGAAAAAAAAGGAGAAACTGGGAGATGACTCTTTTGCATCCTGTAGGTATGTTTAAAAATGTTAATTCTTTCACGCATGCACTGGCCATCGGGCAAACTGAGTAAAATCCCTGTCGCCGGTGGGCCGCTGTGTCCGTGGGTCAGTCCATTATGGGTCTATATATATATCCATCCATCCATTATCTCTATAGCAACATACTCAGGGTCGCGACACCGAATAGGTGATTCTGCTTAGGGCACCCAAATAGCCAGCAGCGTCTCGGGTCGATCTGATAAATGTCCGGTCCGAAATGTCCTGACTAATCCTCATTTAAGGAGGAATCTATCTCTAAAAATACAAATTAACTAATGTGGAAACCTGTTAAATGATTAAACATCTATATTTTACAGCTGCAGCAGACGCGGTTTCTCATCTGCATGAATCCTGCTACTAAGTACAAACAAGGATTAAGGTTTGGATCTTCCTATCTCTCCCCAGTGAAGAATGTTTAAAGTGACACTTCTCTCCCCTCCCTCCCCTTCTCTCTCCGTCTCTCTCCCACTCTAAATCCTGTCTTATCTCACCCTGTCCTTCCCTCCAGCTTCTTCTCATCATTCCACTTAAACTCTTTCACTAATGAGTTCCTCCTCCCCCCCCCCCTTATCCTCCCCCTCCCCTCGTGCTCTCCTCCTTTTTGTTTTAGTTCTGTCTTCTTCTGTAAAGACAATATCAACATAATGATGGTGGGAGAGAGACCATGTGCTGGCTGCAGCAAGGACAAGGACGTTATTAATTATATCTGGGACGTCGACATTCATTTCTCGTTGATTTTTGCCATCTGATGACTTAATCTTTTGACTTTTAAGCGGGAAATCAGGAGAGCCTTTTCCAGTTTGAAATAATCGGCCTGGAATAACTGACACTAATTAGGTGGGACCTTTCAAGGGGTCACCGTCACTGTCAGTGGTTAAAAATGAGCTCTGCGTCTTACATACAATGAAATAGAGCGGGACACACACACATGAACATACAGCTAGAAACACAACCACATAATTAAAGCTCGACCAATGCATGCTGCATGCAAAAGAAAAGAAAGATGTCGAGCACCACCTCGTATTGCATGAGATAGCACAAGAAAAAAATAAAAATAAAATACAAGCAATGCCACAAAAAATAGCGCAACTAACAGAGACCAAAACACCAAATTACAGCCAAAATTAGATGCAGAAATTACAGTTCATGTAATCAGTCAGATAATTGGACCAATCGCCCTCTATGTTGACTGACAATATGAACCAGTAATTAGCCCAACATACGGCAACACACACACACAAGTATGTACACAAACGGAAACACACAGTCATTACTCACAGTCCTCTTAGTTAGGTGTAAGTGATCAGAGAAAAACAGATCTGATTGGTTGTATTGATGACTCAGTGACCGATAAGGACCTTTGCTTGTGTGGATCTATGTGTGTTTCCGTGGCAGTGAAAGGCATGGTTTGTAAGCCCTCTGTTAATGTGTGTGTGTGTGTGTGTGAAAGAGTGTGGGAGTATAACGAGGTCTTAGTTGCTGATCTATGGGGACTAATAGTGTTTTATTAAAAAACAGCGTGTGTCGTTTACTCTTCCACTATTTAAAACTACAATGAACGTTGCTTGTGTATTTGCTGCATCCTCTTTTCGGAATGATTCATTAGGCTCTCGTGGGGATCTAAAGTAAATCCTGCTGTTATGGAATTTGTGGTACGAGCATCTCTCTGAACTATCTGGGTTTTCCAACTTTCACAACCTAAAATAATGCTTCTACTGTGATCATCAATCAAAGGAAGGGAAACGGAACCACAGAAACTAAAGGAGCGCTGTGTATCTGTCAACATGTAAAGAGGTCAACAACAAATGTGAGTTGCTATTATTTGAAAAAGAAACCTTCCGGACCAAAGAGTCAAGAATGGGAAGCCCTTGGTTTCAAGTCTGAGTTCACAAAGACCTCTTGTATATTTGATCCTCTCGCAAACGGCACATCCACATAGAGCCAGGAAAGTCTACAAAATCACGTCATAGCTTCTTACACAAATGTTGCGAATAGATAGTAGGAGACTGGGTTGACGTGTGATAAGAGTTTTACATCCACTTGAACCGAGCTGGGCCAGAAAGGAGCAGGTCAGTGTTGGAATCATATTGGAAGCAGTGGAGCACATCCTTCTCTCCACTTCTCTTTCCATCACTCGGCCACTGCAGCTGAGAGAAGGCAGACGACCCTGCAGCAGTCTGTGTGTGTGTGTGTGTGTGTGTGTTTCTGTTTGTGTATGTGTGTGTCTGTGTGTGTGTGTGTCAAGGGTAATGGCCGTGCAACAAACTCCTTCTCTGACACTTGGCCAGCAGAGAGCATGCTCATAGAAATGCCACGCAAAGTACATAGCAGTTTGCAAGGGCTGCAGAGTCTGAGATATTCTTGCAGTGCTGCGCCTTCTCTTTCCTTAAGTCGCCCTACTGAAGTTTTATGTAATGTATTGTATAGTACAGCGATAAGAAATGAATACAGCTGTCGGAAGATTTGCATCAAAATGCCTTCTTTGCTACAACACTGTAAAATAATTACGCGAGGCAGCTGCAGCGCTGTCAATCCTGCATATACTGTATATGCAGGATTGGGGAATTGTGTAATAGTAACTGTACAATGTACATTGAAGATTGTGTTGTTCAGATTCCCCATATGACAAAAAAATTCTGTGGCAAAAAATGTACTTTTTATTCAAATCAAACTTTTACCGTTTGATTTTGGAATCAGAATAATTTCTCAAATTTTTCATTTGATATGATAAATATTAGGAATTCATACATTTTTAATATAAAGAATATGAGGAATTTAGTCTTATTTAATATGAGAAAAAAAGGCAGGAATGAGCAGTTGAGGGATTTTATGAAGTTCATTAATCCATTGGAATCAACCACCTTTATAATATGTCAATATACTAGGGCTGGGCAATAATTCAATGTGATAGTTTATCGTCTTCCAATGCAATCATATTGATATCGTGATACACAATTTTGTTGTCTAAATTGATAATAACAAACACATAATAACTCTGAAAATCTGATTATTTTGAACTAAATACTCAGTTTTTTTCATTGGTCAAGTAATTTATTGACACAAAAGTGTGCAAAACCATGTGGTTATTTCATACGGTCCATTTATTTATTGAATGCTACATGATGATAGATATCTTCATCAAGATATGAAATGGACGTGTATCTCGCTAGAAGAATTTAGCTCCATCCTCTGCAATTTTGTCAGCCTCTTCACCACACTGCACAAGGTGTGGTGGGATATACCGTATGTTTGCTTGGTTTTTGCCTGAACCAGCTCACAGACTCTGATTGATATCTTACTACTGAGCTTTTAACATTTTAAGAATTGTGAACTCTGCACCGACAGAGGAGCCACATTAACCTAAAGAGAGGACACCATCTGAGAATCGTTGCCATATCTTACAGACCCAGTATTGTTTGCTTTCTACTCTTAATATTAAGAGTCACCCATCATTTCAGGTTTCTATCAATCTCTCCCTTTGTGTCGAAGCTTTGCACATCTCTGTTCCCTTTTTCTGCTGTTTGAAGGAGGCGACTGGAGCTGATCGGCTGGATGGCCAAATCTTATTTCATGCTTGTTACACACACACACACACACACACACACACACACACACACACACACACACACACACACACACACACACAAAGAGAGAGTCATCCTTCCGTTAGTTGCAACAGGCTAATTGGGCTTAGGCAGAGGGAAGCCTGGGGCGGGAGAAGGAGAGAAGAGAGAGGGCGAGGAGGTGAGGAGGCAGAAAAGAGGCTGTCATTATGAACACTGTGGACGGAGGAGATAAAGGTTAGCGTTATCGACTCCTGATGCCTCTCTACATCCTTCCCCGCCCGATGAAAGGAGACAGAGATGGTGCTGATACGGAGATGGAGGGAGAAAGTCGGAGAGGGAGGAAAGGAAAGAAGGATGGGAGAGAAAAAAGAGGATGGGAGAGGCTGAAAGCACTTAGAGAGGGGAGGGGATATGATGCCAGACAATATGTGTGTTATGTATTTGTGTGTGTGTGTGTGTGTGTGTGTGTGTGTGTGTGTGTGTGTGTGTGTGTGTGTGTGTGTGTGTGTGTGTGTGTGTGTGTGTGTGTGTGTGTGTGTGACATGGGTTAAATGTGTGTGTGTCAGTGTCTCATAACCAAGGTCAGGTTGCCTGTAGGCAGTTCATCCCAGTTAGCCCAACTAAGCACAGTTGCATAGAAACTCTCCTTCACTGCACTTCTCCTTCTGTCCTTTCCTCCTTTTGTTTCCTTCCCCCACTTTTCTCCCGCCTCCCGTTTCAATTTCATTTTCTTTTGTTGAGCCGAACTTCCTTTATGTCCGTGCCTTCTCACTCTCTTCTCTCTCCACTGCAGAAAAATAAAACTGGGTAAAAACAGTAATCTCCGAAAGGCAACAAATCTGTATCTGTGGGGGAAAAGATTCATTTCTCTCTCCCTTCCTCTCTCACCAAGACCTTTCTACTTCAGGTTTGTCGCACTGTCTCCCTGTTACTCCATCTGTATCCATCTTCATTCTCTCACCTCAATAACCAGGTCAAAGGCAGAGAGACTCTCCATTATCAGACACTTCTTCTTTCACAAAAACTTCAGATTCACTGAGCTTTGTGCTGCATAAAGGAGTAGGACGTTCTAACAACCTGGAATCTTCACTTCAAAGATCTTTCCATTGAAGAACTTAACAAACCCCCGAAAAATATTGTTGACTATTTAACATAAACGTAATGCTTTTATTGCATTACTACCCTTAGAGTTTCTGTGTTTAAACAATTTAAAAATGAAATAGCTTATAGCATTGCCTTCAAATAAATGGTATCATATAAATGTATGTAGAGGGTTAGCACATCTTTTTCCAGTCTGAACTCTGGAAAGAAACTGTAATTATGACATTGCAAGCATCAAATAAACAACATAGATTTCAATATCACCATGGAAATGAGAGAAATAAAAATCAATTCCTTGTAGCCATGGCTTAATTTGAAGGTCTTAAAGAGAAATAAGGAAATAAAATTAACAAAATAAGGCTTTTTAGTCCTCATTCTTTTAAATTTTACACTGACATTTATAAAAGATGTGTACACTGACAGCTTGTACCACAAATTTTGGTTTTCTTTGAACACCAA
The DNA here is from genome assembly GCF_027596085.1 of Anoplopoma fimbria. Taxonomy (NCBI): domain Eukaryota; kingdom Metazoa; phylum Chordata; class Actinopteri; order Perciformes; family Anoplopomatidae; genus Anoplopoma; species Anoplopoma fimbria. Next base: position 6,232,169 of record NC_072459.1, read on the forward strand.
GTAGCACAGAGGAAGGTATGGCAAACAATATATGCAAAGCTTATTATAGACAGGTACTCTGAATGTATTTTCACAACTTCTTTCAGTGCAGTAATTTAGCAGTACAAAGAGGCCTTTTTGATGCACGCATTAATGGTGACATCTACATGACATGTAGGTGATATGTATTTTCGTTATACTTGTGTATTCCTACACACAGTACATACATCCTCAAAAGTCCATATTTTTGCAGGCATTGTTGAGTGAGCATTGTGTAGGTTAAGATGGAAAGTGGAAGGCATTAAATGCATTGTGCCTGATCTCTTTGATGACGGTGAGTGGCGATACTGTCATGGAGTTGAAGCAGTTAATGGGAGAAAGAAATGTTGGCTTGTTTGTGCAAAACACAAAGAGACTATATTGTGTATTTTTAGTATTGATCCTTCTCCTCTGAGAATCAATACTTTGCAGAAAAGACAGAAGTATCGCAATATCAATACTTATATTTTCAAGGCGGCCATCATTAGTGCTCAAGATTCATTCTGAAAATGGAAAAACACATGAACGCCCACAAACACAGGCAAACAAACGCAGACGAGCACGCACACACACACACACACACACACAAGATTTTCTGCGGGAAGACAAAAGAGGAAATAGGCTTTATTGTCTGAATAATTACTTTACATGCCACACTCACTCTGTAAAACAACCACAACACACACAGGGAAACACAACACACTCCAACCGACTAAACACGCACCCGCAGAGTGGATTACACACCTCTCCCGGGTCGATACCAAACACCGTCATGCTGCTTTTGCCACCAGGAAACAACACGACGGAGGAGCAAGAATCTTTGTGTGTGTATGTACGTATGTGTGTGTGTGTGTGTGTGTGTGTATGTTTTATCCCCATGATTTCAACTTGTGATGTTCCTACATTCACCCCATGTTCAAGTGAAGCTCTGACACACACGCAGCACACACTCACAGGCGTATCTAACACACTTATCTAGGAGACTATGATCCCCAGTAATGCAGCCTCGCGGCGAGCAGGCGACTCCGTCTCTGCTGGTGGAATGTTGCCACGACGCCTCCCGAAATAAAACACAATTTCCTTTTTGTCTTGTGATAAGTATCTTGTGCACACATGTTTGGCCATTTTGTCGGGGAGACGAAAAAAGGCACTCTGCTTCTACGTGATCGGGTCTAATGGGGGTGCAGTGTTTAAAAAAGATGATTAAACTGCCTGCACGTCAACACTGTCCTCTTTCCCGAAGTGAAGGCGTTCAAGTATCTCAGAAAGCCAGAAAGCATGTCCTATGTGTCAGAAATTAAAGGAATCATTGGGAAAATGTCCGTACCACATGCATCCTCCTAACTCGACACCACGGCTGATGTCTCCCGATTATGGTGGAATGAAGACCAAAAGGAAAACATTAACATCCTCCAACAGGAGTTGAAGGACGTTGGGACGGTTGGGTAGAAGAACATCTGGGTCAATTTAAATCTTTCACTGACATCTCAACCATGACTTGCTGGCCAGTAAGTAGACATTTGCTCGCCTGATCCCGCTGTCACTGTAGCTTTAGCTGCTGACTGGAGAGTGACTGGTGCTTCATCCGACAGCTGAGGAGCCCCTGAGCAAGACACTGAACCCAAAGTGCTCCGAGGCCTGCAGGGCAATGTGCTCATTAAGAAATGCAAATGCGCTGGAAGATGAGTGTGTCCTAAGGGGTGAGGTTCTTATTTAATGAAAACAACAGGTCTTTATTGCTAACAGTGACATGGTTGCGTGGCTTTGGTTTCCTATTGTCTCCACATTTTAGGGTTGATTTGTTATTTTATCGGTGCAGAGTTGAGGAGCACTGATGAATGGAAATCCATGTGAAAATGAAATATTCCAGTAACCTTGTGTAAAATGCCTACGAAAGCAGGATGAGATCGTTGTCTTGGCTGCGTGCGTAATGCATGGATTGTGTTGTAACAGTCTCATTCATCTCTTGGTTGATCCTTTTACATCCTCAGCAGGCACTCTGGCGAGGCGTTCTCTGCTACGCTGAGGATATCACACAGAATATCTTCTAGTCGATCAGGGCTCATTATCCTATCTAATAAATTCATTATCACATAGCCATGACTCCGTGTGACCAGAGGCAGATGTTCACTGACAATATTTCAGCACAAATCACGGCAGCATCGTTGGGCAAAAACTTCATTAGCGCGTTGTTTTTCTGTATTTACATCACGAGATGCAGTGGTCAGATTTCATTATCAGGGACCCGGCTCTGCTCGGCAGAGGGACAGATGCTGCCAACACAGAGACAGCTTTGCAGCGCTAGCCTCCGCTTTCTGGCATGGACATATGTGGGTTGCCGGGGGCTGCGGCTGTCACAGGCTGTAGCTCTTCTCAGAGCTAGCTGATGCGAGCGGATGGGGTTCGATGTGATTGGTTGATAAGACCAGAGCTGTTTTTGTGCGTGTTTGAGTGTGTGTGTGCATGTGTGTGTGTGTGTGTGTGTGTGTGTGTGTGTGTGTGTGTGTGTGTGTGTGTGTGTGTGTGCGTGTGTGTGTGTGTGTGGGAGAGAGAAGAAGACAGGCAGAGCGGTTGGTCGAGGGCCGGTGTGCTCTTTTGCTGCATCGTCAACATCTGTAAACACACGGTGGCACCCAACATAACCCCACACACACACACACACACACACACACACACACACACACACACACACACACACACACACACGTTCGCTGTCTCACTCACACACTTAAGAACATGTGAAAACACACACACATTAACACGGATGCAAAGCAGCCATGAAAAATGTGAGAAAAGAAGGATGTGGAAAGGCGGATGAAAGTAGAAATAAATAAAGGAGGTGGTGTGACTGCGCGGATCAAGAGAAAGAACAGAAGATTAAAGGAGAAGGAGAGTGGAAGGCAGAGAGAGAGAGAGAGAGAGAGAGAGAAAAGAGATGGGAGGAGAAGGAGGGAAGGAGGAAAGACGGGATGATGGGAAAAGGAAGGGAATAAAAGGGGAGAGTAAGGGGAAGAAGGAAAGGAAGGAGGGAGGGAAGAGAGGTTAGCTGGATAAGTGGGGCAGTGCTGCAGCGTGACACATCAGCATTCTAAGCACAGCGGCAGAGAGCAGCGCAACGAACGCAGTTGCACCCACAATCTCTCTCTCTCTCACACACACACACACACACACACACACACACACACACACACACACAACCGAGACACAGACATGCATAAAACACACGCACAAGCTTCAAACATGCGCAGCACTGCCAGGGGGAGCGTGCATCGAACATGCTATCTCACAAAGCGCAAACCAGCTTCAACAAATCGCTGGGTTGCATAATCGGCTCTAACACACACACACACACACACACACACACACACACACACAGCACACACACAACACAGACAATACATAGATGACAACTGATATGGGACTGCATTAACAGGAGCACTGCAGAGCTCCAGATCCTGGGTGTTCCTTAAAATAAATCCAGCAGCATCTCAGACATCACCGAGGGGTTTTGCTGACGTGACGTGAAGCATGCTCTTGTTGCTCCACGAGGCTTATTCCACTCTCCAAAATGTGCTGCTCGGGATTCATTATCTGCATGCTTGGTTGAGATTGATTGGTTGGATGACTGAATCAATTGTTGATTGATTGGGATCAAAGGCTCACTCAGTCAGAGCATTGTTTTGTAATGCGTCAGGGATTGAATGTGACGTATCGATGACAATTACACAACCGGAAAAAAAAAACACGATTGGTATTTGTGAGGAGTGAAAGCGAAATCCAAACAAACAATGGAGACTTTCTTCTTCCAAGACTTTTCATTGTGAGCCGTTCTGCTGCCTTCCTGGCATAACAAAATGTCAAGCATTCAAGGGGCTTCTGCAGAGCATGTTTACAGGTAAAACAGGTGGAGGCGTTTCTTTGTTTTGTTACTAAGGGATTTTTACTCCACAAAAACAAAATCCAAACTATTATTCTAATATTAATATTAAGTAAGCAAGAGGGGGCCCGGTTTGATTTCCCAAGTTTGAATGTTCTCCCCGTGTCAGTTTAGGTTCCCTCCAGGTTCTCCGGCTTAATCCCACATTCCAAAGACATGCAGTTTAGGTTAATTGATGATAAATTGCCCGTAGGTGTGGATGTGAGCATGAATGGTTGTCTGTCTGTGTGTGTCAGCCCTGGGGAACTCTGGGTAACCTGTCCAGGGTGAACCCTGACTTCGCCCAATGTCAGATGGGATCAGCTCCAGACCCCCGCTACCCTTAGAAATACGGATAATGGAGGGATGGAAGTTCAAGTTGTAATATCAATAAGACACATAAACCTGAAAGATACTATGGACACATACTAAAGCAAGCTTCTTTACATATATCCAGACCAAAGCTTGAGTTGCACAACTGAATGTGAGGATGTCTAAACATCGTCCACAAAGTGCCAGCGGTATAATGGTTCAACAAACAAAAAATGAAACTTGTAATCCAGGTGAGTGGATCCAGGTCACTGCAGGTAGTAACCACATATGAGAGCGAGACAGGTGGGGTAAAGGTCGATACGCATTCACTTCAGAGCTCCATTTACTGACAAAATCTAAGAAACCCGCTATGAAAGAGCCAAGTTTCAAAGACACGGATTAAGTTAAACGATCTGGGGAATCAAAGCGGGTGTTGCCGATGACTTGACTCCAAATACCGAAGGATCAGTGAGCGCTAGTGTCCGTGCTGCACTTTAGTACTTAAGGAAAAATGTTTGGCAGACAGCGGAGTCTGCCTGTAATTCACTTTCAGTCACTTAAGGGAGAGAATGTAAACTTCAAATATTGACAACCAACGTTTGGCATGAGAGAGGATTTTTCATGGACCTATTACTATGAAAATTGGGAATGAACATTTTATCATTAGCAAATGAGTGTCATTCTTCATTTCTATTTCAATATGATTTACCTGAAAGCAATTTCATCCGAGCCTTGTTAGCTAGAAAACTCACAGTGAGGTCTGAAACCGCAGCACTACTAAAGAATTAAGGATGTTTACTCCAGAGGTTTAAAGGGCTGTTCTATTATTTGGCAAAAGCTTATAAATTATTAAGCAAAAGCTGCAGATTTGTGCAATGTGAACGATTAAACTTTGAAAAGGTGTTTTAATCTTTAAAAATGTGTCTTTGTATAATTTGCATATTTGAATGCCCTGATTTTCATAAAGATATTATTTTAACCAAATCTCTTTTCCTCAGCTGCTTAGACCAGCTCTCTGTAAGTGGCATACCCGTCTGTTTCTGTTCGCCATTCAGATACCATATATGAAATATCATATCATATTTAGTACATGTACATGTGTGTTCCATTTGATTATGATTCAGTGTGTATATCAGGCATGGCACATTCACTATGAGAAGAAGGCAGGGTGTAGCTTAGAGGCTGCATCAGCAGTGTGCTGAGTGAACCACAGTGGAGTGGGTTGAACAGCACTGTTCATGTGAGTAGAGAGCCTCTAGTGGACAGCAGAGGTCACTACACCCTTGTCATATACAGTATACTAATACAGTGTACACCTGATTCTTTAAATATTTGATGTCTTTAAACTGTTAAACGCAGTAATATCCTTCAATACAAACCTTCATTTTACCTTGAACAACTTTTTATCCTGCAAATACTTAGAAAGAGTAAGAAAGTATATAATAAATGTACACACACACACACACACACACACACACACACACACACACACACACACACACACACACACACACACATATAGAGAGTTACTATGCTGCCCTGTTAGTAGATTTCATACTAACATTAAATCAGACAGTTAGATGTATGTGTGTGTGCGGAGTCAAGCATCTTTCATGTAAAAGTGTCCTGCAGTGAGCCACCTGCAGGACTGCTGCACTGCACCTGACCCTATGACCTCTGACCTCTCTAGGAAGGGAAAATAAAAGTGTATAGTAAAAACTATTATAGAAATAGACAGTTCATAAAAATGTCACCCAAAAATGTGTGTCACTATTCATTATTTATGTGTTTCTAACAGGTAAGATGGGGGGTTCTTAGCATCATAAGAAGGGTGAAAAAACTGAGCACTCTTTGATCAGAAAACAATAGAACATGCAGTATGCAGTCTCATTAAAAATAACATCTCAGCAGTGTAAATTGAGCGCATACGTCTCTGCTAATGTGTTACATCATAGTTCAAGATAATTGCTTGTGGAAAGCATCAAAGTTCGTCCTTAAATCAAGGGGCAAAAGAAAAAAACCACCTCCTAAAAATAGCTTCATTCCTTTACATCAGGGCTTATTTGGAGCTGCTCCAGATCGAGTCATGTTTGTGTCTTTTGGACAAGGAAACGCATCTACGACTATGACCTAGAAGGGAGAAGCTTGTAAGGGCAGCATTAGTAACATTTAGCGCCGTCTGTTCTGGCCTCCGTCACCGAGCGGCGACTTACAAGAGACTGGGCATTTGTCCACCTACGAGGTTTGGATCCTCTAACTCTCCGTCTCCGTTTCTCTCTGGCACATCATCCCGGCAATTCCTCAAAAAAAAACCAAACTCATTACTGAATTTCAGGGGAAAGGTTTTGATGCGCACGCATGATTTCTCCCACAGATCTCACACTTCACGTACCGTTTGACACATTCACACATGGCGGCTGCCCGGCCAGTCTCCCAGCAGAAACAGTCACTGCAGAGGTAATGGGATGGAGACTGGCGTTAACGTTCACTGTGCCGGTTCTGCCAGTCCGTCCATGGTGTCCAACTGGCGGCCTTCCCGGCACGACGCCATTGTGTCCGCTTTGGTGCCACTTGCCACCCGTGGAAACAGGTTTCTCTCAATAATGCTAAGCTTTGGAGGATATTGGAGGCTTCATTCTAGTTGCTCTTTCATCCACAAAAAAAGGCAGGAGTAGCGCCCAGAGAGGGAGGTGTAAAGGAGAAGACTGAGAGAATCTAAATCTACTTTATCCTGCAGTATTAAAAGGTGTGCGTGTGTGAGTGCGTGTGTGAGTGTGTGTGTGTGTGTGTGTGTGTGTGAGAGAGAGAACGTGACCTAGTTAGTTGTGTTCTCTTTAGAACTGTAACACCCACAGCACTTCTGCCTCAATTTAGACTTTATTAACAGTACCACACACTCTCATTCTGTCTCTCACATATGCATGCACATTATTACTTGACACCTGAAAAGACAGTGCAGATATGGAAAGCATTTACCATGAGACCATCTATGTATGCAGCAAATGCAAATTGCATCGCAGTTTTTCGTTAAAACACCTGAGACTTCAAAGGGGGGGGAAATAAGACGGACTTGTCAAACTGACGGCAGCAAGAATTGTGAATGACCGAAACATGAGCCCAGATCAGAGAGGAACGCTTCCTCCGGCTGCTGTGACACATGACAGCACCATTTTAGCTACAAGAATGTGTGAACTTGGCTTGGCCTTTACGTAACAAAAACACAACATGGCATCTATGTGGGTGTGCGTGTGGTTGTCAGCGCGATGCAAGTGTGCGGTTCCTGACAGCCGGGGGTATGGGCTTTCGTCAACGGGTTAGCTGGCCACCATGCACCCTGACTTTGTCACCTACGTCTTTGACAAACCTCAAGTTACTCAGGCGGAGAGACAGGAAGTTACAGCATATGGGAAAAGGGATCGAAAGCGGAAAATGACAGAGAAAGATACAACCTCCCATTTTAAATCGTCGGGCAGTATTAGATGCAATCTAGCAGGAACGTTGATATTTTATATCAAAAATATATAAAAAATTGGACTGCGTGACATTTGCCGACAGCAGCTGCTGCAGAATTAGTACACGATGTTGGGCTCCCACCTTCTGACTGGAGATGTTGTTAAATGTTGCACAGGCTTGATCACTCGACATGAAAACTAAGCCGTCAGTATCGGCTCGGTGACAGGCGAGCTCGTTCGATGGCTGTGATAGAACCGAGAATATTTCTAGCAGTCACACCTGTTTTGATTAGAGCATATGACATGTTTCTTCATGTTGTTTTTACACCTGAGCGATGAAGGTGTTTTATCTTTTCTCTATTGAGTTTTCTTCTTTTTTTTTAAGATAGTGGAGAACTTTTCATGCTCATTTTGTATCTGCATTTACATGAGTGCCAGATAGAGAAGATTTGCCTATGAAATTATAAGAAATGTTTCAACTCCATATACTTTAACTGGATATCTGCATTGAGCTGAAGCTTTAAACCACCATTCTTGCTGCAACTCAGCCATTTTTTTTAATTTTAAGACTATTTGACCCTATTCTGCCACACACTTGATCCATTATTCCTGTGTGTATGCCAATGCAAACACTATGAATAGATGTCTGGACATATTGGGGGCGATTCAAAACAGACCATTTTATTGGGCGAAGAAGAAACTACGTGTACAAACACATGAGCAGAATGTTTCTGGTTCACTCCACTGGCACGTTGTACAACGGGAGCATAATGAATGACGACATACGCTGAGTTCTTCCTCCCGCCTTAGTGATTCTCACCCATCACAACTGCCCCCTCCTCGCTTCGTTTTCCCCCTGCTATCATCCCCCATCCTCCCGCCCTCCAATATGGGGATGCACATGGTGGGTCAGGTAAAATAGGTGAGGTAGAAGATGAGCAGAGGGAGTTGTGGAAAAGGGGGAGGGGTTGGAGGATACTGATTGATGGGTAAGGGTTAAGGAACGACTAGGGTGGGGGAGAAAAGGGGGAGCGGGACAAGAGATGATTAAATGATGGGGGGAAGATGGAAGGAGGAGCAGCAGGAAAGGGGGATGGGATGTCAGCGGAGGAAGAGGAGCTACGTATGGAGATGAGAAGTGAGAACTGGGGCGTGCAGAGTAACTGTTTGATATGTTTCATTATGGGAGCGGCATGCACATAATCTGAGAGCAGACATTTTAGTCGTTCCACATATATCCCAATGTATGTGAACACACACATCCCCCTCTATATCCATCTAACAAACACACACACACTGTCAAAACATGGGCTGGACCTACTGATGCATGTGCACATGACCGTCAGCATGCTAACGCATTCATTGGCATGTGAACGTCATGCCTCCCCACGTGTAAATGCTCAAACACACATGCCCGCACACACACACACACACACACACACACACACACACACACACACACACACCAACACTTATAGTACATCAAAGCAAAATCATTTTTTTAGATGAGACTTCACAAGACGATTTATGGACTGAATGCACCTGCATGCACATGTGCAGTGTAATGAAAATGATTTCCCCTTTCTGCCTCGATTTAATTTATTTCTTCATGTGAGTCATATTCAATAAGATCACCATAAATCTATTGTGTTTTTGATGAGGTTTTTGTCCTGTAGTATCAGAAAATCTTCTCGTCGCAAATGTTACTTCATATCATTGTTTACTTCTTGTGTTCAAATCATTGCTTTGCTTGCAAGCCAAAAAAAGATTATTTTAATTGTGTTTTTTTAACTGTTTTAAAGTTGCAAAAGCTGAATACGGAGCTACAATTATGAGGCACAAACACATACTTATCATAAAGAAACAATGAGGCACAGAGTCTTTCTAAGTGTTACGTACTATAATATTCATGTACTATATGATGGCAATCACTTCTGATTAAGGTTGAGACAAACACTAACAATATGAGAAACTCTGCAGTGACACAGAGGAACAAATGCTACTTATCATGAATTATTAAGTCTCTTTTTTTTATGTTGTGATGATGTTTCAATTCAAACAGCAAACCTGTATTTATGATGGTTAAAATTGATTTTGTAAATATTTGATATTGTTAATAAATTCATTATTTTAGTTCCATTTTCTTGACCCAAAGTTGATGTTTGACTAAAGAAGAACATTAATTCTTAAAGTTCTTAAGAAGAAATTTCTTCATAAAACAATTACTGGTTTTCCTGAGGAAACATTTACCAATGTTTTTGTTGATTAATTGGTTGTTGTCTTTTCTTCAATTCTACAGTTTATAGGATTTACATCATTATAATACTTATCATTTATAATATGTTTCAATTGTGATTTTCCTAGTTTTAAAAATCATTACAGTCTTTTAAAAATAAATATGCTTATCGGGATCAACTGACATGCGTTATCATTTTTCTAAGAGGACAATGGGATTCTTCATAGCAAGAACAGAGGTGCGAAAAATGTCTGCTGTTTATGAACACGGTCATGAATCTGACTTTTCTTAGGACCTTTAACAAGAACAATTATATATTTCCTCCATGTGTTAGCCGCGTTGCTTCGCCCCATTCGTACTGGTTCGCAGGGTCAGCTGGGGACCGCTGGCCCGGCAGGTTTGTCAATACAGAACAAGTATCATTTACAATCCCATTGATTTCTACATCATTGAGAATAGTGCAGGCAGGTTGCTCAGAGATCTGCCTGACAATACAGCAAGATGTGAACATCTGTCATTTACTAATCTGTAACTCGAGTCTTCCCGCCCGGAACGCCGCATCTACCAACAGTGGAGTCGACACTGGATGGATAAATGCAGATACATGGAGCCATGTGTGCATGTATTAGTATATAAAATGACTCTCACAGGGAGCTAAGAGACAGTAAAAAAGACAGCCGCTGTCTAACACACCCTACTCAGCACATTAATTGTACAAAATTTGGACATTACACCATCTATAATGCACTCAACCATCTCTCAGTGAGTAAAGCTCTGACCCCTAGAGGCAGCATCCGGGTGTGTTTATAGGCTGTGGCTATAAACAGGCTGTTATGTGATAAGTCCTCTTGTAGAGTCACAGCAGTCTCTAAACTTAATCAAAGACTCAAAGTTTAACTCCGGTCACGCAATAAAAATCCCATCCTTGCAGCTACACACACACACACACACACACACACACACACACACAGCACACACACACACACAGCACCTGCAACTGCAAACACAGTAAAATAGTTTGAAAAGTAATAAATCAATTTAAAAAACACAAAGATGAAGTACGGAGGCAGTACCGGGTTAAGCTCTTCCTGCTACCTTCCTCCTGCCTAACACTACAGTGCCATTACTGTCCATCTACAGTAATACAATAAGTAATGCTGCGGCCAGCCAGGAGTTAAAAGCTCATTTGATGAAAGAGACAAAAAGTGGAGCGAGCCAACGCAGAAATCGATGGAGCTAATGTGATTTAATAAGAAGCCCTCTTTACTCCTGCGATGCCGTCGAACCTTGATGGATATCTTATGCTGCTGCTTCGGCAATTTCATTTGGAACACAGTCAGAGTCTGACGGGGGCTTTAACAACAGCTATAGTGGGAGGGTGTGAGGGAGAGAGAGAGAGAGAGAGAGAGAGAGAGAGAGAGAGAGACAGAGGGGGAGAGACGGTGATGATGGGTGAAATGAAAGGTGGTCAGACAGACACAAGATAAGAACAAAGACGAACAGTGTTTATGGTGGCAGTATATGGATGTCATAAACGTTCAAACTGCGTGTAAGTTTAGTGCCCTTTTTTTATTTGAGAATACACAAAAATGTGAACAACATGTAGAGTAAAAGATTCAGCTCAGTTGGATAAACCTCTTTCCTGGCATGAAAATAATGACTAATATGTTTGTACCATGGAGGCAGCGTTTAGTTCTTGACGTTTGCACGGCTGACTGAGTTACACAGGAAGAAGGTATAGTCAGTATGCGGAGTCTGTAAAACCCCCGACTCATCATAAGATATTGGCTCCATAATGTATTATCTAGCAGTCGGATCTCTAATTATCTCCACAATCTATTACCCTGAGTTATTCACCAACTGCTGTACTTGTTAACTTTTCATTAATTAGCAATGAGCTGTTACTTCCTTGAGACTCCGTGAGGACAAGACTCCAGGAAGTCATTGCGCCCGGCTAAGAAATACTCCTACATTTATTCCCCCGAGAAAAAAAAATGATTTTTCTCGTTTAAACAAGACGGGATACTGTGTGTTAATTAGTGAGCACTGGGAGTGTTTGTTACCTTGGACGAAAAAACAGGCTAGCTGATTCCCCGCTGTTCTCCGGTCTTTATGCTAAGCTAGGCTAACTAGTTGTTGGCTATATATTTATATTTACCATATAGACATGAGAATCTTCTCATTTAACCCCTCGAATAACAAAGTGAATAAGAATGTTTCTCAAAATGTCACCGTGTGTAGAATTACTATGTTAGGATAACATCTGTAAAATTATGCTGCAGCATTTGCGTGAAAGAATTACGCACACACTAGGGTTTTACACACATATGACACACACACACACACACACACACACACACACATTCACAGTAGACCACAGCAAACACACAGAGCTCCACGCTAAAAAACAAGCGACTCCGTGGGGTAATTAAATTACAATGAAGATAAACGAGGAATGCAGGAGGAGGTCTGGGGAGAGTTAGAGAGAGAGAGGGGGGGGGGATGGAAGGAATGATGTACTGAGAGACTGTTAAACTGTCATGAGTTTTACACATGGGTAATGAAATCTCCCCATTGTCCTATTTTTGAAGGGACACTGTAAGCAGTGCAGGTCCATACATGTGTGTGTGTGTGTGTGTGTGTGTGTGTGTGTGTGTGTGTGTGTGTGTGTGTGTGTGTGTGTGTGTGTGTGTGTGTGTGTGTGTATGTACATTTATTAAAGCACATCTCCTCTCCTGCTGTGTGCGGGTCTGCATGCCTGCATTTATGTGTGAGTGTGTGTGTATCAGTTTTGGACAGAGAGACTGTGTGTAGGCATCTGTAACGCATGTGCAAATTAATGGAAATGCGCTGTGTATATGTGTGTGTGTGTGTGTGTGTGTGTGTGTGTGTGTGTGTGTGTGTGTGCGTGTGTGTCTGTGGATGTATTCAGATAGCAACGTCTGCAGTGAATTATTCAACAGTAGAGATATTGCAATAATGGCATGGTCAGCAGAAAAACCGCAGGGCCTCTGTCTGCCAAGAGCAGTTAGTGTGTGTCTTTGTGTGTGGGTGTCTTTGTGTGTGTGTCTTTGTGTGTGTGTCTTGTGTGTGTGTGTGTGTGTGTGTGTGTGTGTGTGTGTGTGTGTGTGTGTGTGTAGCGATACGGGGAAGATGGGGGTACCAACAGGCCGGTAGAAGAAATGTTGGGGGAGGGGAAGACATATGGGAAAAAAAGGTAGAGGTATGATAACTGAGAAGCAGGTAGAGTCGGCTGCAGAGGCCACAGGTAAAGATACAGGGACAAGCTAAGACGTTTCAATAGTGTTTCAGTAACATCAATATTCCTCATATTCAATATAATTTTACTTAAAGTTGTGTTAGCGCTCAGCCAAGTAAAGGTTTCAACCATATTTATGCTTAAAGTGAAGGAAAACTACACAAATCTCATGTATATGTGCATTACTTTATAGATTTTCTATCTTGGATTGGATTTTTGTCCTGCTCAGTTATTTATTTCCTTAATTCCCATAAAATGACTTACAACCATTTTCTCACGAGACTGCTGAATACGCATGTTGTTACATAGAATATAAGAAAGCAAAACATAACATATGTAACCTTTCAAACAACAACCATAGCGTTCCTTCGTTTGCCGTTTCTGGTGGACGAAAAATGGCAGCTGAAACAATGCAGCAGCAGCTCTGCAAGCAGGTCGGCCAACATGGAAGTTCTGCAACGGCGGTGTGTGTGTGTGTGTGTGTGTGTGTGTGTGTGTGTGTGTGTGTGTGTGTGTGTGTGTGTGTGTGTGTGTGTGTGTGTGTGTGTGTGTGTGTGTGTGTTTGGGTGTAGATGGAAGGAAAACTGAGAAATTAGGGCAGAGAGGGAGGAGGGAAGATATAAAAAGACAAGATAACCAAAAAAATAGTAGGGAAACAGAGACATAAACATACTGACAGAGAGGAGGAGAACGGCACTAATACAGAGGAGAGAAAATAGATGCAGAGACAGTGGGAGACAAATGAAGCTGAAAATGTGTATCAAGCTGTTCCAACATCAGACAGAAGGGACATTAACAATTAAAACCAAGAGATGCATAACAGGTAATGTGTCATTTGCTAATCAAATAGATTTCATTATTTAACTTTGTTTTGTTCTTCACTACTGTCACTACTGATGTGTGGGGAATATTTTTGTGTTTAATGCCATTAAAGCACTTTTTCTTTGTAAAAAGGAAAGCGGACAGTAGGATCGACGGTGACCAACTGACAGACAGAGGTGTGTATCCAGCTGTGGTTTTAATGGTGTGTGTGAGCGCAGCAGATGGAGTCGTTAGCTCGCTGGGCCATCAGCCCAGTCTCTCTCTCCCAACCATACATCATCACTGACGCACGCCCGAGCTCACCACAGCATTACCTCACCTACCGGTAACTCTACCAAAAAAATATACTACTTACTGTAATGGCATTGTTAATACCTGCTCAATGTATCTTTACTCTTTGTAACAAAACATTACTGCGTTTCTATACATTTCAACATCAGATCTAGTCATTGGTAGAATTCAAAGCACTCCACAATATACATGAGTTTGAGTATGAACTTTTCCAGTGAAGAAAATTTAATTTAAACACAGCGTTCTCATTCCAGGGCAGCAAACATTGCTTTGCCACGCCCCTTGGCAACCGTTACGGACGCACAAGGACACCTTTAGAGTCTGTAAGACACGTACAGTGTTTTTAATTAACAAAAATGTAAACCAATTCGTGTCATTATTAGACAATCAGAGAAAATGCTCTTGGAGTGTGAGGCCGTAAGATAGAAACTGTAAAAAGGGCAGGTGGAAAGGTCAAACAAACACAGGACTTTCAACTAGGAGACCAGTGTTCATGTTGTTGAGATATATTAAAGTTGTATTAGTGATGTTTGTAGTGTGTTGTCCTTGCTAATGTCATGTTGTTGACATTTTAATTAGTTTAAATTGTTATTTTGAACCAAACCATGATGTTTTTTTCTCAACCTAAAGTAAATGGTTTTCTTGCTTGAACCTAAGCATGTGCTTTTATTTGAATTTGTCGTTAGCCACATGTTTACTGAAACTGTACATTGGGCTAGTGCGTTAGAAAGTGACACCAAGGGTCCGACAAAGCATCAGTAAGTGAAATATAAATAAAATAAAGTTTGTATTACTTCTTTATATAATACCCACAACTAAGGTTGACAGTTATTGTATTTCTCTTTCTTTAAAGGCCCCTTTACACTGTGTGATTGTTTTCACTGTGAGAGAAGCGTGGGGAAATCTTTTGTCATCAATCTGATCCTAGATCTCGAAACCCTAGAAACGTCCACTGACGGCTGATTTGGAGCCATGAAATGCAGCAGAAGTACAATGTAGCATAGTGTGGAACAACTGAGGTAAGAACAAGTACCTCAAACTTGACTTAGGGTCTAGATTTTTACTCACCGTGGCCTTACTAAAGTTCATGTCATATATATCATATAATATGATGCATTACCTTAAATGACTTCAGCCTGAACAATTTAATATTCAGCAATTTTTTTTCAAGCTCAGGCAGCAACGAGCACCATCCTTTAAACTCTTCCTCCGCCTTTACCTCTATATCCTTGTGTCCTTTCCCAAATATGCTAATGCTCTTGTGGGAATCCACCAAGAATAAGGTCCGTGACCCAAAAGCCTAATAAATCAGATTCTAATATTACTCACTAGCATCACCAGTCTACACTCATCGCATGACCAACCTCCACAAGTTGCATCACAGCCCGGGTGGCGTCGGTGACACAAGCCTACGGTCGCGGCGGTCACCAAATGCACCACAGCATTCCAGCAGCACTGCTTTGTTCATAGTCTAGGACGCTGTATGGAATAGATCAATTAAATGAGCGTATTGGCGCGGCCATTCAGAGCGGTTTAATGGCTCCAAAGCCACTGACTGAGGACCCATTTCCCACAAACATGTCATGGGGAGGGAGGCAGAGTAAAAATAATCGAAAAATGACAGAGAAATGCAGCCAGAGAAATGAAGGTGGAGGAGAGGGGGTGAACGAGGGAGAGAGGTGAGTAAAGCGCCTTTGTTTCCCCCAGAAAACCCATAAGGGAGGTATTTGAAAAAGAGAGAGGAAGACGGAGAGAGCGAGAGCGAGAGGGAGAGGGAGAGACTGCACTTTACACTGCACTGCGCCATGCTCCTCTCTCACATTAGGAGTCTTTCTCCAACCTCTTTCAAGTCTCTCTTTCACATGAGCATACACACCCAGACGCACACACACACACACAGACGCACACACACACACACACACACACACACACACACACACACACACACACACACACACACACACACACACAGTAGTGAGTCACAGAGATGGATAGCCCCGTAACCATCTCTACAGTGGGACTGGCAGAATCAATTATAGATAGATTTCAAAGGGAAGTGTGCATATGTTTATGAATTATAGACTAGCCGCCACACACTGCACACATCACGCGGGAGCAGCGGAGCAGAGCGCGGCACATGTTGGAAAAGGCCGTCGCAGCATTGCACTAAATAGATCGACGGCGCGCGTGGCACAGCATGCAGAGCCGCCGTGTGAGATGATAAAGGTACTCTGATTAAACTATCCTGGAATGCACCCTGTACGCTATGATTTGATTGGAAAATCCAGCCGCACTAGTGCAGGGTTGGATGTTAGCTCATTCCTTGATGCATTGCGATACGCGGCGGGGAGCTCCTGCAACTGGTTAGAAGTCCCCGTGGCTCAAACTATCAGCATGCTGAGAGATGGTGCAACACGCCAAGAAGAAACCTGCCCGAGCAGATACGCTCCTTCCATTTCTTTTCCTGTAGAATCTACCTTCCCGCAGTATGCCGCAGAGCTTCTCTAGTGCGTAAACTACAATCTTCCTTCACAGAAAAAGATGGCATTATTTTCCGCTGATTAGCTGGCAGGCAAACTCTCTCATGCAGACAAAATGGGTGCAGCCAACTCCTGCTCAACATTAAAAGCTGAATAAATAAAGAGGAGGGCTCATCCCCCTCCCCTCTCTTTCTAAATTGGCTGCGGTTGTAATGTAGCGCACCATCTCAGCCCAAACTCAGCATCCGCCAAGTAAACCAGACACAGGCACAGCTGTAGCGACTAAAAAGATATGATGGTGAATAACAGAAAAGGGTAGTTTCAGACGCGCAATCCTATTGGTCCACGAGACATTCCGAGTGACTCCCACAATACTAGAAGTATTTCTTATTCACTGGTTGCTATGACAACTCCCCTGGTAAGTGCAGCCAGTTTATGACCCCCTGTTTTGTTTTCGCCTGATTGTCATTGTTATGTATGTAAATTATGTTTGATGCAAACTACTCAATTAGTGCACAGGCTTAAGCATGATTGTATAAAATCATCATCATCATCATCATCATCATCATGGACGTCCGTTTGGGTTTTACCACTGTGTCGTGCTTTATTTATCATGTCAGCACAGCATGGCCTGGTTCGGCTCTGCTTCTTGCAGTAAACCCATATTCTACCTTTTAAAGCAGCTCTGGTCATCTTAGCAGTACATTTTTACCGGTTCTGTCCAGTTCAGCTCAGGTTGGTCCCAGTTTTGCGCAACACAACGACGGCTGATATAACTCATCGGGATCCAGGCTTGTACGTCACACAATGAGCAGAAGAGAGGACTCCTACCAGACACACCAGAGTCATTTATAAAAGCACACTCTGAAAATAAACACAGCAGAGAAAAAAGCGTGTGCTAACTGGCCCAAATTATTTACCAACATTATGAATAAATTGGGAAATATGCAGAACTGGGACTTAGAGAGAAATGGAGAGTTGCATGAAGAAAGGAGAGAGAGAGAGAGAGAGAGAGAGAGAGAGAGAGAGATGGGATGTGGTGGTTGACAGTGTATTTAATTGATGGCGGTGAGGGCGGACATGTCAACGCTGTAAACATGATGAATAGGGAAGGGAGACAGAGGAGGAGGCAGAGGAGGGGTGGTGGTGGTGGTGGTGGGGTGGAGGAGGTGTGACCTTTGCTTGATAAATCGCTTCAAACTTATTTTCACATTTTGATCCAATTTTTTGATATCGTCCTAAAAATTGAATGTGGTCCTAAACAGCCCCCGGCTGTTTAGGACCACATGGCTCATTTCAAGATCACTACTGTAACCCATCAAGTAACCTCACTGACACACTATTTACCTTCTATTACACTGTAGAAAGTAAACAGAGGGTTCACTTTCTGTTAGATAACTTTCGTTGTATTTTAAATGTGGTGTATTTAAAGTTACTATAAGGAACTTTCATCTTGTTGTGAAACAGTCTCATTGTAATACTGAACGCTCGAAATGACCTACATAAGCAAACAAGACCATAAGTGATATGATTGTCAATTTCTATGTAGTTATCCCTGATGCTTGTCATCTATGCCACCGTGTTCAATTCTGGGGAAATCTAACAAAATCCTGCAGGAAACTCTTTCAGCTCGGTGCTCCATTGGTCCCCGCTGGGAAGGAAACGCCAACACCACGCTGATGGAGGTCCGAGCCGCATTGCTTGGGATGCTGGAGGTAAGGGAGGCACGGGAGAACCAGAACCAGGACTTTGCTGATAAGACTGTCAACACCTGCTGCATTCAAATTAGAGGTTTTCTAAAGGGACTCTGGTGCTCGGCAGCACTGTTGCTTTTGTCCACAGGGACCGACACAATCAACGCAGATGGAACTTTATAAACTTTAAATAAAAGTGTTCCTTCAGTAAAAGCACAGCAGTGAGCCTGTAATAGGACATAGCTCACAGTGCCGGCCCATGTGTACTACCTTTTTCTATACAGTGGGTACGGAAAGTATTCAGACCCCTTTAAATTTTTCACTCTTTGTTTCATTGCAGCCATTTGCTAAAATCGAAAAAGTTCATTTTTTTTCGCATTAATGTACACTCAGCTACTTATGACCATGTGATATTTCAGTTTTTCTTTTTTAATAAATTTGCAAAAATTTCTACATTTCTGTTTTTTTCTGTCAAGATGGGTTGCTGAGTGTACATTAATGCGAAAAAAAATGAACTTTTTCGATTTTAGCAAATGGCTGCAATGAAACAAAGAGTGAAAAATTTAAAGGGGTCTGAATACTTTCCGTACCCACTGTATGTTATAGAGGATCAGACTTCAGATTGCTTACTGTGAAGCATTCACACTGGACACCGCATCCCATCATTTGATTCGGCGCTTATGTAAATACTTTCGTGGGGATTGTCAATGAGACTGATTATTATCGGATAGAAAAGAGTGGCCCATGTAATCACGGTCAGTGATTCATTGCTTTCCCCACAAAGCACAATGTACTTAGTCGGCTCAGCATGACAGCCAAATGCTCTCTCATGACCCGATAACAAGAAACACTGAGGGCCAAGCGAACTTTGCGAAAAATGGTCAAATCATGAGAAGATCAAAATTGTAGTGTTTGAACGAGAGAAAGAGAAAGCATTGATTTTAATAGCTGTGGCAACAATGTTTAATAAATAGCTTAATGTGAATTACCATACTGTTATACATCACCAGCTGGTCATGTATCTGCTACTAGTCTTATAATATTATTTCTTTCCCCTCCATATGCACAAAGAACAGTATATCTCACTCATGTCATTTATTCAGTGTGATATCAAAGGAGATCTAATTTAATATCCGTGCAGCTCTCAAAAGATTATTTAATTATAACACGCGGTGCATTATGTGTAACACACGCATACATGAATGTACACCGGAATGGCAAAGGCGTGTAAACACTGACATGCAATGCAAGGAAGTGCACACACACACACACACACACACACACACACACACACACACACACACACACACACACACACACACACACACACACACACACACACACACACACAGAGACAAGACAATAGTCTCTCGGTTGCATAAACACATGTTTTGGTGTTGGAGCGACGGCTAAATCCTCCAGTGAGATTTGCTCAGACTTACAGCAGCAATATCTCTCCTACAGCTCAGTCTTTTTTCCCTCCATATCTGTCTCTTTTTCACCTCTTTCTGTCTCTGTTTCTCTCACTATCTTGCTTTATACTGCATGGGCACGTCTGAGATGTCTGGATATACGAATGTTAACGTCGAGCAGTGTTTTCTGTTTAATTTCTTATTTGTACGATTTGGCAATGCTCCTACTCGTAGCCTGAGGACTGGATTCTATCTACCGATTCCAACTTATTCATGCATTACATTTTGCTATTACGCTAAAAGCAGATATCTGTCCTTTAGTTCATCATCAATCAACGCTGGACAGTCTGCCAAAAGCAGAAAAGGTAATATTTGAAGTGCCTCTAATTGGACAACTGCAAATCAAATGTCTGCTAGATACACAAATGAATACACATTAAGTCCAGAACATCACCGACTATAGTCTTTTAAGACCTGACGAGTCAAGTTGCCCTCTTGATTTTTAATTTAGAAATTAATAAACCTCCTATCTTAAGTCTGCTCTTCCACTTCACCTATGGGTGCTGTTGTACAGGATGAGAAACAGAAAATCTGTCCCCCTAAGTATCATTTTCTCATCATTCTCGACCTTCATCTTGCTGCCCCTTTTATCTCGTTCTTCAATCTCCCTCATATAATCCTTCTCTCCCTTAGTTCCTCCATCCCTGCTGTCTGTTTAGGGCTTAGCAATCCGGCCCATCTCCATATCCATCGTTCTCACCGTTACCTTTCCACCCATGTGCCTCACTCCTCTCCTTTTATTGTTAACCTGTTTCTCTTTTCTTTCTGCTGCTCTCATTTCATTCTTCTGTCTGACACCTTTTTTTCCCCCATTTAATCACCCTGCATCTCTTTCTCTATCACTCTGAAAGAGATGTCTGCATCCTCTATCGTCTCACCAGCTTTTTTCCACCTCCTCCGTCTTCACTTCTTAGTTTCTGGCGATCGGTGCACCCCCCCCCCGTCCCCCCCCCCCCCGTCCCTTCTCCTCTCCTTTTAATCGTGCCCATGTCTCCATCTCACTCCTGCTGGTCTTAATTGATGAAAGTGTTCACATTGTTATTCCCTGGACTCGACAACACACACCTTAACACTCACACACACACACACACACACACATACACGTTGTCCTACCGTTGCCTTCACACCCCCGCTGACATCATGGCCAGCAGTGTTTCTCTCAGTGAATCCATTAGCACCACCATCAAACACACACACACACAGACAGACACACACACACACACACACACACACACACACACACACACACACAGACACACACACACACACACACAATAGACACAGCCAGACGTTTAAACACACGAAAACAAAGACTCAAGCACAGACGGGGACAACATTTCACAGCCAGAGTCCAAGCAGCACCTTCTACCACTTGCCCACGGCTACTGTTGACCTTTCAGTCTCGCATGAAAACGAACGAACGAAAACTAAATTAAATATTGTGGGTCAAACACATATTTCTTCTCCAGAGATCAATTATTCAAATGTTTGAGATCAATTATTGTTGGTTATTGCCTGGTATAGAAACCCAGTCAAGGTACAAGGTCCCCACCATCAGCCACATGTCCCATTACAATAAAATGCCCTTCAACAGATGTGGACATTTGTTTTTTTATTGTTACCGTGTTAGAGCTAAAGATACAAAACATTTAGCCACGGATTTGTAGTAACTAAAAGATCTTTATGCGCATTTCACTAAGGTTCATATAATAATCTAGATCATTGACCATGCAGTAACTTCTTCCTGATTCCCTTTCTACAGATCTAGTAAGGTAGGGAAAGGTCATTAGGTATTCAATATGAAGAACACATTTGTTATGTTAGCAGGCTCAAGTGTGTGCACCTGTGTGAATGAATGTGATGGTGGTGAGGACTACCATATAGCCACCACCTACATCGGAGTATGACCATAGACTGTATATAAGAAGTGGACGTAGTGTGGTTTTGAAGTCTTGAGGACGGCAATTTGGCAAGTCACCATCTTGGCTTTTTGCAACCGATGAATGCAAGTGACCATATTTGGAATGCGGAGGAGTGACATAGAGATGCCGTATACAGCTCTGGTAGCGGCCTGTCAATCACAGAAGCCCCGCCCTAAAGCATACCATGCTTTATGTTCTATTCGACTCTAAATGGGACCATAATGTGCTATATGAACATCATGCTCTACTGAAGATGACTAGCAATTGAGACCATGAACTCATGTTTACAATGTTTACTGAGGTAATAAATCAAGTGAGAAGTAGAGTCATTTTTCTCATAGACTTCTATACAACCAGACTTCTTTTTTCAACAAGAGAAGTCTTCCCCTGGTGGTCAGTAGAGAGAATGAAAGTTTAAGATGCTTCCGCATTGGCTTTACTCCAATTATTATTAACATACATAAAAAAAACACAAGATTAAAACACACAACTGCTGGATGACTAAAGGGTAGAAATGTGGAGGTCTTACGTCAATAAAAACCTATTCAAAGGAGTGGCTTTTCCTTGCATGAATTGTTGTATTTTTGATATGCTATATCGGTCATTTGCTATATCGGTTATTTGTCATTATGTTTAATGCAACTATAAAAGAAGAAATGTAGATAACATAGTCCATTACTGTAGGTTCAAAGTACACACTCACAAAGACTGGTTTGCGTAATAAAAAGCTAAACTTTGACAAAGCATGTAGCCTATATGGTTTAACCACCAGGGGGAAAGCTAATCTAAATTATAAAAGTAGTTATTCTTGTCCCTGTTCTTTATTCAGGACTGCCTGTCCTCATTGCCTGAAATGATCCCCATGGCTTCATGGCCTTTAGAGCATGGAGCTGAGTCAGGTCCCGAGACAGTCTTTGGCCATCATTGTTCCAGCCGTGATGATTAGCCATTAGGCTCCTGTGCAGTGACATGCCGTCGAGGCCCCCGCTTCCACTGCTCTAATTTAAGCGAGGGATGAAAAGGAAGAGAGAGAGAGAGAGAGAGAGATGTGGATGCGGAAGAAAAGAAGAGGGATTAGCGAGGAGAGGCAGCACTTTACCTCCCTCTCTCTCTCAGGTCCCCCAACTAACACTTGTCCAAACATAAAGCATTTTATCCTCCACTGTGCCCTTCCTTAATATCTCACAATTCAAAATGTCCAAGTGTGTGTGTGTGTGTGTGTGTGCGTGTTTACATAGCCGCTTCCTTTCCCTCTCTCTCTTTCTTCCTCTCCCTCCCTCTGTCTCTACGGGGTTAGAGAGGACTTAGCGAGCTTTCAGAGAGCTGTTGATTTAGCATTATGTGTGTTAATGCGGGAGGCCAGGAGGGGAGGAGTGCTGACTCCAATACACTTTAAATCCACCACATGCCAATAGGTAGGATGACACCTGGACCTCTAGCTGGGACGCTCTGATGAATAAATTAAGCAGCCCTCATCTCGACATCGATCTAAATGAACCCGTGGTGTGTTTGAGTGCGTGCGTGCTAATGCGTGTAGCACAGCGCGAGCGAGGGCCGACTGTAAATGTGAGGGGTTGGACATTGTTGTATCGAACACGGTGAGTTATTCAGGCGTGTGTAGTGTACGTGTAAGTGTGTGTGTGTACGTGTGTGTGTGTGTACTCTCTGCCCAGGCCACTTTTTTCCCATTCATCGATTGTCACGTTAGAAGGGCTCAATAGCACTATGGCAGCTGTGATAGCATCTTTAAGGCAATTAGCCTTGGGCTTGAGAGGACGTATGCATACACACACCTACACACAAACATCCGTCCTTTATCCAACCAGCTTCAGATTAATGTCTGCATGTGCTTTAAAAAGGAATGATGACCCTTCCTCTTACTCTAAATGAAACATTTGCATAATGGAAATATCTCGAGAATTGACTTGCTTGCCGATGAGGTCAAGTATTGACAACAAAGGCTTAGAATGTATTTAAACGGGTATTCCAGCGTTTTTGTATTGCAGTATGATTGGATTTGTTTCTATACTGATACCAGTATCGGAAATACTTGATTGGGTACCGCGAGTATGCGAGTCTATGCACTACACAGGAACATAAACATGCGTTTCTTGCAACCCCATAAGTCCATCCTGCCCAATCTGTACCTGACATTTGTGGTTAAACACAGTTCATGTTGAAATCAGCAGGAGGAGAGCTAGTTAGCATTATCTGTTAGCATCTAGTGGGCAGCACAGTTCTGCATATGCTAAACTGCTTATCTGTCCCAGTTTGTAATGCAGGCTTTCGGATATAAATGTTTAGTTTTCAAGCCCAAGATGACATATATATACATATATAATAAGATATTATACAGCTGAAGTAATCGCAATGACAAGTATATTGGGGCGGCTGTGGCACGTGAGGTTCGAACCCCTCTACCTACCGGCCACATGCCGAGGTGTCCTTGAGCGAGACACCTAACCCCGGGCGCTTCATTGCAGCCCACTGCTCCTCCGGGATGGGTCAAATGCAGATAATTGTAATTTCCCCATTGTGGGACTAATAAAAGGCTTAATTATTATTATTAATTATTATTATTAATCCTGATGTGCAAAAAACAGCGGAATGCCTCTTTAGAAATTGGCTTTTTAGTCATGATCCTTATCTTTAAAAACAAAACACAGCAAAAAACTCAAATGTAGCTCAGAGAGATTTACCTGCCTTGTCAAAAACAAAAAAAACAAGGTTACTTAACGAGAACAAAGGAATCATTTTTGAATGGCTGTATTAATAACAGAATTCATCTGGTTATGTGAGACTAAAAGGGGAAACCAACAAATCTATAAGAACTAACAGGTGAAATGCGTGGTTGGACAGGGTCACAGGCGACCACAGCGGTCTGTGTGGACGCTGAGCGCCGCAGACAGCTCCCCTGCTGCTGAGGGCACTGGAGGCAGGGGAGCTGTCCGCGGCGCTCACTGCTGTCCTCACTGCCTGCTGTCACCCACGGGATCAGGACCACGGAGAGCTCCTCAGCAGGCAGCCCTGACATGACACACTTCTAAATATGGTCCTCGGTTATTTACATACAGGATGAAGGCTCCTTGAGAAAAATGACTTTACTCTACTGATCCCTTATTTGACTGGCTCATGTACTTTGTATTTACTTTATATTTCTTGGAAACATGTTTTAATTTTTCCCTCGTTCTCAGTCGAGACCCTAAGGTTGGAGGGTGTTAATTTAAGGTGTTGTACAGTTATTTGAGAGGGATTAAGGGCTACGCAAAACAAAGATCTACATTTTTGTTTAGTGGTTACATTCACAGAGCTACCACTGTATTCCCTATCTTGAAAAAAGCATTGTGTTTTCAAAATAATAAATGTTCAACACTTTAAAATGGGTGAAAACAGGAGGTGGGGCTTTGAAATCGAGTCAGAATTTCATCCAGCGTGTGTAAACCAAGCCCTTGGACTCACCTCAGCAGCTCTTGAAAAAAGGCTTGTGAACTCCTGCAAAGCTGTCTGGTGGATGTTAAAGCTTTGACCTCTGAACTGAGTGAGAAAAGGGGAGCTTTGGAAGATAACACGTTTGAAAATGTCATCCGTCAACCTCCTCTCCCCTGGGCTTTTCTGACAGAGTGGCTGTTTGTTGGCCTGAAAAAGCAGTGGCCCAGCACCTAAAATGGACAGCTCCGCTGCTTCCTGCGATTGCTGTGTTCTGCAACGACAGAGATTGGAGTGGTGGGGAATGGTCCCATTCAGTGCATTTAGCTCACTTTTCATCTCAGCACAATGAGCCTAAATACAGCCCTAAAAATAGAAACCACCTCCAAAATGGCACCGAAACTGTCTGAGTTTCACAATTGCTGTCTGAGCGAGTGAGAAAGAAAAGGAAAAAAAGAGGGAATGGTGAGAACCGAGTACCTGGCTCCAGAAAAAAGGAGATTTGAGATGTGATGGACCATGCATATTTCTACATTAAGTGAAACGCACATTATCATTCTCAGTCATTCTCTCACAAGATCTCTTTATCTGCCTCCTTTGTAGTTCTTAGTATTTCTTGAACCTTTGCTCATCTTTCCTCTCCCTCATCTGTGTCAGCCAGTGACAGCGTGAGCTGCTGCTCTGACTTCATGCTGTGCTGTTTGCACGAATTACACATCCGTGTACAGACGCAAACGCACGCTGTGGACATGTGTGTGTGTGTGTGTGTGTCTGCCACAGAGAAACAAACCGTTTGATCTGCTACCATGATGGTGAAAAACAACATAATAATCATGCAGCATGTTAATGCCTGCGTATATGATGTCGAATATGGAGACTGGAGAAGAAGTTGAGGATCGTGTGATTGTACGTGATGACAAAACCAATCGCTCCTCTTCTGACAGATTGATGGTGAAAACCACACTCGTTCTCCTAGCAGTACTGTGTGCCTCAGTGTGTGTGTGTGTGTGTGTGTTTGTGTGATGATGTAACACAACCTACATTTGCTTCCTTACTATGTGTGTCTATATTGGTGTGTATGTGTGTGTTTTACAGCCTCCGAGAGATACTATTCAATGTGTCATCACCGTGACTCAAACGGATGTACTGTACTTGTGCGTGTTAGCGTGTGTGTGTGTGTGTGTGTGTGTGTGTGTGTGTGTGTGTGTGTGTGTGTGTGTGTCCTGAGGTGAGTCCACAGGCT
Source organism: Anoplopoma fimbria (assembly GCF_027596085.1). Lineage (NCBI taxonomy): Eukaryota > Metazoa > Chordata > Actinopteri > Perciformes > Anoplopomatidae > Anoplopoma > Anoplopoma fimbria. The sequence goes on from NC_072459.1 coordinate 6,258,712, forward strand.
GACACTGACCTGCTGTGTTAGCTGACAAAATAACAGCGTCTCAGGACATACTCATTCATGTTACGTACAATAAGCAATCACATTTTTTTTGTTTGTCAGTTCACATTATGTTTTAAATGCGGCCAATATCAGATTCCTGATCCTGAACTGACCCCCGATGCCCAGAAGAACCATAACAAAGACCCAGCATGCTGTTGTACAGAAGTAAACATGGAGGTTCAGGGTTTCAAAGTAGCATGAAATCCGATATCACTGGCGTCGCACTGCCAAGATTTTGGGACCTCATATGAAAGTGGCCCAAATCAGAATTAAACAGATCAGATTCAATGTGATTTGTGGTGTTCACACTTGAAAATCAGTCCAATCAATAACTGTTTATGAATGCCTTATGGACTGATAAAGTCAATAGCATTTCCATTCTGCGTTATTTTCCCCATCCATCCAAAGATGCACTATGGTTCCCTCTATAGATCAGACTCACCTATAAATCTGGTAAACAAGCTTAGAAAAAGTGTTTGATGTCAATTCAAATCAGATTTCCTTTAAAGTTTAGAGGATATGATTACAATTTTGTTTCATATTTATGCTCATTATTATCTACCAATGATCTTCCTAGCTGCCAGTGTTTTTGGTACATTTTTGTGTTTGTAAGTTTAATGAAATCTTTAGTAAAGAGGTAAAGATGAAACATCTTGATCAAACAGTTGATTTAACAACTGTTCAAACAAGCTGAGTGGTGAATTGAACTTGACTACATATTCAAAATCCCCACTTTTTATAGAAACACGGTCGTGCATGATGTTAGTATTATGACTTTGATACACGTGTAAATACTTTCATGCAAGAAACTTGTCATGAATGATGGGATTTACTTATTAAATTAAGCCCAAATGTAACATTAAATGACACATTAAGTGTAAACAAGTCAAATTAAAGTGTAGGTAATCGAATTAAGGGAGTGTTTACTTTCTGCTTTTCACACATTTTGCATGTTAATGTAATTTAGTTATTTCCTGTCTTTTAGACACCCATTGCAGTCGTGATGCTTTTTTTCCGCTGCAGCATGATCTCTGTTTCAGGCTGCAGTGGGTTTTTCTTTTTTTTTCTTCAGTAAAATTCAGTCCTGGTGCAGAATTAAAAATGCACAGACAAAAGTTAAAATGCATGTACTCTGTTAGTTTTTCTGGAATCCTGGGAGCCGCCGACAAACTGCTTGCTATGCAGAACGCTACTTTTAATCTTCCTGGAACAAAAACAGAATATCACTCCTTCCTCCATCTTATTTCTCGCTCTTGCCTTCATGTCTACCCCCTTCTGTGTGCTACCTTTTATGGTTTCTCCCCCCAACTTCTCTAACTAGATTCATCTCTGTCTGTCTGTCTCTCTCTCTCTCTCTCTCTCTCTCTCTCCCTGCAGTGACAAAAACTGGCCGCCCAGTAACCAGGGGAAACGCTGCATGACGTCACACACACCCTCACACAGGCTTAGTCACAGAAGGCAACAAACTAAATCCACACACACACACACACACACACACACACACACACACACACACACACACACACACACACACACACACACAAACACACATACACAAACACACATACACACAGTGGAGAAGAGTGAGAGCGATTAGGGACCCAAAGTATTCAAAAGAAGATTTCTTTTTTTCTTTCATTCACCCATTCACACACACACACACACTTACTGACACACACAAGCACACAAACTCACACACACAAACTCACACACTTTGCGCTCCATCAAGTAATTGTATTTCCAACGACGAGTCAGCAGAATAGTCTAAGCTGGCATGCGGGGTTATGTGGAGGCTGACGCACACACAGGCCAACACTGCGGCTTCTTCTGCCGTCTTACTCACTTTCTCTGACTAACTCTCTAACTGTATGCCTCTCTCACACTTTGCGCAGACGGAGAGAGGTGCGCTCATCCCTCCCTCCTCTCTCTCTCTCTCTCTCTCTTGTAGCTTGAGGAAAGAACAAAGAGCGGTCTAACTGTTAGGCGGGACCACAGCTCCTTTTTAAAAAACGGAGAGATGACGGTGGTGGAGGGGAAGGTGACCTAGTTCTAATCAAAGTAGAGAGAGGAGAGAGTCTTTTTCATCTTCGTAGCTGTTTATCATGTTAGAGGACTTGTTATTTACAGACCACATGTTCTTCCTAACGCCCTCTTTCCCATTCAGCCCTCCTTTCTCAAACCAGAAAAGGTCCAGCACCACAAGAGATCATAACGGCCTCGCTTGTTTATAGGTGGGGTTGTGTCAGTTGGGTGGAGATAGTGCTTGTATTACAGCTGTAACTTCCTGAAAGTATGACCTCAGCCTGGCTGCGATGAAGGTGCAGAAGAAGTGGGCCAACCTTAACAACAAAAAGAAGCCACATTGCAGGAGATAAAAGACCAGAGAACAGTAAACGCTGTGCAATAAAAACTTGAGCTTCATTATATCTGCACTAGCTTGAAAACAAAAGGTATTGATGACTGATGTTGCGTTTCACAACATGCAAATGAAGCATGGCTAACTAAACGAATTATTCATTTTGACTTGACTGCTTTGCTTTCTATGATGCATTTAGATGTAAAGTGAAAAAAGTATGAGCAGCAAACGGATGTTAAAATGAGCAAACTGAGAAAACTTTGAACTGATCCAAATGTCCTGCAATATGTAACATGACTCACAAATCCTGCTTTTGTTGGTCCCGATGGTAAATGAACATGCAGCAGAAGATCGGAGCCGAACGTGTGAATCCGGCCTGCAGCTGTCCCGCCTCTGTATGTCCGCATGTGCAGATGCTCCATCTGTCACATACCGTCGCTGGTAATTGGACTACAAGCGCGCTCCTTTGTGGCAGTATTGTCAGAACACATCTGTCACATGACCGGCAGGTAAACATAGGGCCATTGTTGTTATTGGATTTGTAATAGAACAGCAACCAGGAAACTGAATCCAGTATTTTGATGACTGCCTGTTAGCCATCAAGAGATTAATCCAATACATTTCCTTTTATTACCAATAAAAGCATTCTGAGCCACAGTTGGTAAAGCAGATATTTTGTAGGGGACATTATAATCAGTATTATTTTTTATAGGTACTTTTTTTTATCTCCCCACAACCCCTTCCTGGTCCTCTGTTTGAGCAGCACAGTGCAGAGAGATATCTGCCACTGGAGCTGGTTAAAGGCCTGGACTAATCACCACTTGATGTGGGTTCAAATCCCAAACCAATCTCTTTAAAATTGAGACAGACTGTTGATTTATTAAGATGAACGCCAGCCCCAAACGAACACACACACACACACACACACACACACACACACACACACACACACACACACACACACACACACACACACACACACACATCAATACACACCATATTATGAGTCAGAGAATAGATGAGGGGTGGGAGAGATAACGAGAAGAGGGTAAGAGGGTTAATGGCTGTCTCCAACACAAGGCCAGAAAGATTGCTCTTGTTTATGCACGTGCTAACACACACACACACACACACACACACACACACACACACACACACACACACACACACACACACACACACACACACACACACACACACACACATGCATGCACAGGTCAGCCTGATGAAACGGCACATGATAAATGGATGAGCCGAATGATGCTTCACATCTTGCCGTCTTGCTCTGTCTCTCTATGCCATACTCTAACTGAGAGAGAGAGAGAGAGAGAGAGAGAGAGAGAGAGAGAGAGAGAGAATGGAGACAGATGGAGAGAAGAATCTACAAAAAGAGAAAAGAAAGGAGAGTGAGGTAAGAGCAAAAGATGGGAGATAGAAATAGAGAGAGTGATCATGTTTGCGCCGGGAGGGCAGCTATTCGTCTTCGTAATGGAGCCATTACCTAAGGGTGTGTGACCCCTGAGGGTCAATCTCACACACACACACACACACACACACACACACACACACACACACACACACACACACACACACACACACACACACACACACACACGCAGAGGACAATCTAGACTATGGTCGGAGCAGCACTGCCAAGAGCTGAAGGACAGGTTACGACACTGTGTAATCTGTATTTTATTACCAGAGTTTTCACTCTCTTTCTCTCTCTCTCCAGTTCTCCCTCCATGTCCTCCCACCTCCACCTTTCTCTCACCCCCTCTCTTTCAGCCGATGTAGCTCATTCTTTTATATCACAATTTTATGTTGTGATAATTAAAATGTCATTTATTCACTCTGACCTCCTGTTGCTCTTTCTGTATCATCTTCTTTTCTCTCAACATGTCAACCTTTATCCTCTTTCTACCCCCACCACTACTTCTTCTCCTACTCCCCCCAGAATTACCTCTTCACCCTCCTCCTCCCGTTGCTCCGCACCCCCATCTCCTCACTTTACCTCCACCTAATTTAAAGTCAAAGTGACCTTTTTGTGCCAAGAAGTGTTGCCACACATTCGGGAGTATGAACACACACACACACACACACACATTAATGATACCCTGAAAAGATAGGAGATAGAACGCACCCTCATTAATATACCTGCGTGTGTGTGTGTGTGTGTGTGCGTGCGTGCGTGTGTGTGTGTGTGTGTGTGTGTGTGTGTGTGTGTATGTTTGTGTGTTTGTGTGTGTACAAGACATGAAATGCAATTACATCCGTCCTTGGGAACATTTCAATCGCTCCATGTCCGCCTCAGGCAAATTAGCTATTCAGTAGTATCTCACATGCACTAGGACAGATGTGTGTGAGTACAATAATTTAATCCGAACCTTTTTACAAAAGAAGTGTAGAACTTTGAGTTTGATAATGTTATTATCTAGTCATAAAAGCACAGCTCACAAAAAAAATAAGAAATGGACACAAAAACAACAACCACATGTGCAAAAAAACCAGGTTTTGCAGCTAACTTTGATGTAAAATAAGAACAAAGTGTCCGAGTCTGATGGAGATATAGCGGTAAATGCCACACGCACACACACACGCACACACACACACACACACACACACACACACACACACACACACACACACACACACACACACACACACACACAGGACGCAAACAGAGTCTGTCCATCTCCCTTATTGTCAGCACTCTGACAGAATGTAATTGAAGAAAATAAAAACCCCAGAGAAGAAGATCAATTACTCGGTGTACAAGAGCGGAGAGTCGTTTTCATATTAGAATGATAAAGCGTTGCCCGAAGTACTGCAGTACAGACAGGGGGGGGGAGAGAGAGAGAGAGAGAGAGAGAGAGAGATGAATGGAGGGGGGGGGGGGGACAGAGAGAGAAAGATGGGAGAAGTAAGAGACAGATGAAGTTTGAGGGAGGTTTGCCAAATTGCCTCAGTGTGTATGGGGAGTCTTTAGCTTTGTCTTTGTGGTTCTGTGTGTGTGTGTGTGTGTGTGTGTGTGTGTGTGTGTGTGTGTGTGTGTGTGTGTGTGTGTGTGTGTGTGTGTGTGTGTGTGTGTGTGGTGTGTGTGTCGTGCCAGCTTCACACAGGAGATGTTGAGTGTCTGAGAGCGAACTGAGCTGAATTAAGTTGTAAATTGGAACGGTGTGATTGCGCAGAGCGCTGCGAGACTCGGTTATCATTCAGCTGCATCGTCTCCAGCAGCCTCGGCGTTCACCCAGAGCCGCGGCGAGGAGGAACAGCGGCGGGCCTAATGCTATTGTGCCAGAACTCCATCGATACGAGAGAGAGAGAGAGAGCGAGAGAGGAGGAACGGGGAGAAAGAAGCGGCCGAGAACGGAGGATTGTCAGCGGGGAGCCTCAGGGCGCCGGGCGACTTCAGTGGCCTTTCCTCCCTCCCTCGGCCCATCGCTGCCTCTCAATTAAATTGTAATCAATGGAAAAGCCTCATTATCCCCACTGCCTGCAATGCTGTGGAATTGATCTCTGTCCCCGTGGAACGGTCGCACAATGCAGAATTTCAAAAGCTTTGGTCAGAAGGACCCGGTTTAGCAGATACAGGATATCAAACACAGGCTGATTAGATGGCTTGTACAGTACAAGACAAGCAAGGTCTTTGTGAAAGAGAAAGAAGCATAATGGAAAATGAAATGTCATATTGGGGACAAACCAAATGAAAGTCTGAGTTTTAAAGCTTCAGATTATCTTTGTACAATGTAAAAGGAGATGCTATTAATATGTAATAAGTGTCAAACATCATATAGTTGTCCTTTGACTACATTTAGTTTGCCCATGAGAGTGTTGCATCTTTCCTTTTCTATAAAACATATAAATTGTCCTACATGTACTTGACATGTTTCACCTTCAAATTGTCATATAACATCTGTAAAGTTGTATTTGGTTTAGTATTTGGGGTATATTATTTAGGTAAAGAAAAAGAAACATGCCAGAGGGTATGAATCCTTGCAACTGACGAAATGTATTAAAATGTTATCAGACAAATCCAAAATACAACGATTAAAAATATAGAGTAGTTATTTAAAATGAGGCTTGTGACAGATAAATAGAAGAATACAATCTATTAAGATATAAATTAAAGGAACAGTCAGTAACTTCATAGTTATTTTTATAGGACATCTTAATTATTTACCTAAGAATATTATTCATTGATGTATTCAGTTATGTTTTCCACTTGGCCAACAGTCGTTAAACACATTTTGTGAGATAAAATTGTGCAGCATATTTTAAATAAGATTGTTGTAATTGATGCCGATATCTGTGTGGTCCGTATTCATTGAAAATGTTCATGTTTTTATGTTGCGAAAAAAAATCATTTTCTGTGGTGGAAGAATGGTGCAGAAGGGTTCATTGTTGGAGGCAGTTCATTCTGTTGTCAGCCTGGCTTTTCAATTGAAAATCCTTGGGAAAAAAAACACACACACACACACACACACACACACACACACACACACACACACACACACACACACACACACACACACACACACACACACACACACACACACACACACACAACATACAATAGGTGTGACAAAGAGTTAAAGGAGAAAGATGTGAGCACTTTCAGACAGAGACGAGGACAGAGGTGTCCGGGGGGAGGCCTGTTCAGAAAGACCCCCAAAGGAGCAGACAGATGATTCGCCACAGGGACAGGAACACCTGACTGTTTGCTCGCTCACATACACACACACCCACATACACACACACACACACACACACACACACACACACACACACACACACACACACACACACACACACACACACACACACACACGACACACACACTGCATCTGAAAGAAAATGTGACTGCAAGCTGAGTGGGAACCTTGAAAACTATTTACCCTTCAACACACACACACACATGAACAAACAGATAAAGTGACTATAAAATGCTGTAGCAGGCAGAAATATAAGGAAAAAAAGCACAAAGCAGGGGCCAGATGAGGAGAGAGATGTCATATCTCATCATAAATGCACTGCCCTTTCTTCAATGTATTTGGTTATTATGTGCAGAGACCAGGAGTGGCCATGAAGAGAAATATATATATATATATATATATATATATATATATATATATATATACTGCCTGTGCAGAAGAAAATGTGTATAATTAATAATCAAAACGACACGTCTTTATGGTTATTTTACAACGGTCTGATGCTGGTTGCACAAAATGTAACCAGAGGATCTGCCACGCGTAAATGCAGTTTGACAGCGTGCAACATCACTCCTGTTAGAGACGGCAGCGTGGCGTGCACTCTGCCCGCTCTCTGTATATGCACTTATCTCATGCGCACAAATTCATCAAAACATGGGAACGTTTTAATTAAATGGAGGGCCAAGAATTACTATCTCGTGTGCACGAATTAATCAAAACGTGGGAACGATTTAATTAAATTAAAGGGAACGAATTATATTTTGTGGCCTCTATACATACATACATACATTCTTTTCTCTCTATGGCCACTCCCTGGCTCAGTTATCATGGGCTTGTTGAGGGGGAGAAAGTAGGAGGAGAGGAGACAAGGGAAGGTAGTGAGGAGAGACTGATCCCATTAAGCCAGTTTATCACCACACCCCCTGCAGTCATTTTGCCATCACAGAACTGGCTTGAGTAATTCTGCACTCCGTGTGTGTGTGTGTGTGTGTGTGTGTGTGTGTGTGTGTGTGTGTGTGTGTGTGTGTGTGTGTGTGTGTGTGTGTGTGTGTGTGTGTGTGTGTGTGTGTGTGTGTGTGCATGTGCATGTTTACATTGTTCATATGAGATAGGAAATATATCTTATATATATCTGATGGGTGTGTCCTCTGAAGTCCCTCTTTTCATGGCGGTTTGCCTAAAAGCTGCCACACTGGGCTTACACTGTTATTAGTATGGAAATATTAATGCTAATAGATCATGTTTGGACAAACTGCAGCTACATTAGCACAACTTTCAGACACTTTGACAAATGTTATATCAGCCTTATGATGGCATCATGCTATATCCTTTATTGATTGTCTTATCTAGTTTAAGGTGTATTTAGATTTGGATGTTAAACTCATAAAAAGTTACCCAGACTCTTTTAAATTCATCCTGAAGTAACACCTATCATCACCAGTATCTATTTTACTGACTGTTAAATCATTAAATTCTCATTTGCAACATTGTTTGTTGCAAAATGTTTGTTTATGATATTAAGTGGCGACAGAGAAAACAATTTTGGAGAGCTAACTTTGATTATGTGGCGGTAAGTGACAGGTACAAATTTGCTAATTAAATGTTGAGAAAGTCTCCAGCTGGAATGGGTGTGTGTTTGTGTTTTGAAAAGTCATACATGAAATTATTTGGGGGAATAAATTGCCAATGACTTCAGCGTTCTTCATTTCCTGCGTAATTTGCAGAATTGTAAATGGTTCCAGAAAATAATAAATTACTGTCAAGAGTGGAAAAAGCTAGGCTTTGAAAAAAAGGACTATACAGGAGATATATACTGAGCATTTAAACAAAGAAGGAATATGAAAAAGTATGCATTCAATGCTAAGTGATGTTTTTTGTTGTTTAAATACAATACATCCAATGTCTCCTCTCTTATCTACTTTAGCTACCTAAGTTATCTACACCAGTAAAGGTGTATTGATTATTGGAGGAAAACCTTGCTGTTGGAGAAATGTAACCAAGCACACAAAGATAAATAAACTAATGTATCCAATAAAGTAGCTGTTCTTACTGTTGGGCTATAGGATACAGCTAAACACACACACACACACACACACACACACACACACACACACACACACACACACAAACACACACACACACGTTGAGTAGAATGCTAAATAAATAGCTTCAACTGGCCTTGTTATGCAGTGACGGCACCGCAAAGTCATCATTTACGTGTGTGTGTTTGCAGAGAGCATAATGCAGGGAGAGCTTTTAGTCTTCATCAATAGCAAACTGTGCTTAACAGTGTGAGTGTGCGTGTGTGTGCGTGTGTGTGTGTGTGTGTGCGTGTGTGTATCACACTTGAGATTTTGAATGTCTGAGAGTGAACTGAGCTGGGCTGAGTGTGTGTGTGTCATGGTTGATGCTCGCATGTGTCATGTGGCCTCAATACCTGTGCACACACACACACACACACACACACACACACACACACACACACACACACACACACACACACACACACACACACACACACTGTAACCACCAGCGTTAAAGCGCTATATGTAAAGGATGTTTTGCAAATCTGCAATCATTGTGTGTTTGTGTGTGTGTGTGTGTGTGTGTGTGTGTGTGTGTGTGTGTGTGTGTGTGTGTGTGTGTGTGTGTGTGTGTGTGTGTGTGTGTGTGTGTGTGTGTGTGTGTGTGTGTGTGTATGTGTGAATGATTTCTCTAAGTGTGAAGAGCTAGAATGTGTCCAGTAAAATAATTTCATTTTGACATCGTTTAGAAGTCTGTGTTCTTTTTGTTTGTGTGGGTCTGCACTAACAATGCCTCGTCCTCCTCTCAAGGTTGGACTAAACAAACGTCTCAAACACACTCGGACACAGAAGAAAAGGTTTGATCCCCCTGCACCCACACGCACAAAACACCAGCGCACACATAACTCGCTCACTGTGACTCCTCATGAACCGTCTCTAAATGAGCTATTGAAATCCAGTGATTTTGATTAATTCGAACCCCTTAATAACAAACCTCAGTCTCCATTCATTCAGGAGCCTCAGTATTCGAGCTCAGAAAGCCAGGGTCGGCCAGGCGGAGCGTGGGTTTACTGCAGAGAGAGAGAGACTAAAGAATCACTTCTCTCAAGGACGGCTTACCTAAGCTATCACAAAGTGGAGGTTTGGGTGGAAGTTCGTGGTGAGGAAGAGGAGTTGTTTAGTCAAGAAGTTGTGTTTAAAAAAGAATGTCAAGGGGCAAACATGTATCATTATATCCAGCTATGTGGAGGGATCTCAAAATGAAGTAATTGGCAATAGGGATATTCTTTTCTCAGATCAGTTGAGTATCATTTGTTCATAAATACAAACGTTCTTAAATAAGAGAACTTTAGTCCTCTTTGCATTTTCATTAAGTCGTTTTATTGTGTTCGATCTGCCAACATGAAGATCTTAATGCCGTTCCAAACGGCCAGGAATACAATTCTGGGAAATATTTATTAGAAATATTTTCTATTAAGTTTTTTATTGGTAAATGCACACAATTTTTCGAAATCCCAAATTTCCCAGAAGAAAATGAATAAGACAGTTACTTTAAATCGAATGCTTTGTTCACACCAATTTGTAAGCAAATTTTTGTCTTTTGTTACTCAATTTAGACGGAATGCAATTTGCATCCATTAGGACTATGCTATGCTTACATTGTAGCGGCTCCATCAACACTCAAAACACCAAAACTACGCATGAATATGGCAGCAACATATTGTTTACACACACAGATATCTACATACCGTGTAACTTTAAAATGATGAAAATTAAAAAGTATTTTTGAAGTATTTTTGAAGAGCTTTCTAAATCAACGCCAGGACTGGCCACAAATCTGTGTCTTTTCTCTTCTTTTTTTTCTCTTTTCCACTTTGTATGTGAAAAGTGTGTTTCGCATTCGGTTTGGAACATACCGTGATGTCTGCTTAAGCCTATGCAATAACAACTACTTGAGTAAACTACAATTAAAGTAAGATTTGAATAATTCTTAACAAAAAGCCACTACTGACAGAAAAGATTTGTGACTCTTCTATTTTCCATAATTTACTGCAAAGTACTTCCTGCATGGCATAAAAAAATTGTGTAAAATCTGAATGTAGTTCCTGTGAAAATGTTCTGCATTATGAGTAAAGTTTCCATAATGCACAAACATGCAGTACACTGATGTAAACCACTTTACTACAGCCCAGAGTAAAGGTTACACTGCTGCTAGCTGCTGCGCCTCTAAACAAAATATGACCACAGACCCTAACCTGTCTCTTTAGACTAAAATCCCCGTCTCTCGCCACAAATACTGTGGACTCACCCGTTCTCTGTCTCTACTCTCTCTGTTTCGCTCCCTCTCTTTCTCTCTCAGGTGTTTTGGCAGGTAAAAACCCCATTTCCCTGTCCCCCCTTGGGGAGCGCTGACCTAACTGTCGGTGCTCCCCGGAGCCCCGGCTAACACCGCAGACCCATTTGTCAATGTTGACCCCGACACACCTCCTCCTTCCTTCCCCCCCTCCCTCCCCCCTCCATTCGTCTTCCCTCCTATGTTCTCTTCCTCTGCTATTTTTAAACCCTCCCCATACGTCTCTCTGTATAGATGTCCTCCCAAATAGACTATAAAAGCACCAAAGGCTGGAGAAGATGGGGAGGATAAGGGAAAAGAACAGAGAGAGAGAGAGAGGGGAGAAAAGGGGGAGGGAAGAGAAGCTGGAGGGAAGTGGAACACCGAAGTAGAACATATAAGAACAAGTGCTGAAATAATGTACTTTATGAACATGAAAATCGTATCGCTAATGTTGCTCTGCATCTGCAGGATGTGTTGAAATGCATCCGTTTGCAAACACTTAAGCCATAACAAGGCAATGTCAATTAATATTCATTTATATAAAATAATACTAAACTACATTTTCTTCAGCAAATGCATACGTCTGCTGGTAACTTCAAAATGTTGTCTCTCTATTTCACACTTAGCTTCTCACCCTGCAGAACTCTGGATCTCAAACAGGCATTCAGTGGCCATGTAGAGATGAACTTAAAACATATTTAAAAAAAAAAAAAAATCCCCTTTTGAGAAAAAAAAAACATAATAAAATGATACAATGCATACTGTATGTTGGGAAGTGCTCAATACCCAAATACATAACTTGGCTATCACAAAACGTGATGACCAGTTCAACTCATTACTAAACAAGGTGTTGCCCCGACATGAATGGAGCAGAAATTCAATGGGTTTTTTTTTTGTTTTCAATAAGTCAATGAGACAATTCATTAGGGAAAACATAAACCTCATGTGTTAATCTTATTATTTATTCCCATGTTTCTAAAGCTTTGACCCCGTCACCTTGAGTACCGGCAGGACGGATTTGAGGGTCACACAGTGTTGGCATTAGCAGAGGTTGCATACAGTAATGACAGTAAGCAGGGGGATGGGGGGGAGGGAGGGGTGAGGTGGGGGGGGGGGGTTAATAGGATGCGCCCTGACTTTTCTCAGCAAAAACCTTATCGCTAATAACCACACACTATCAACTTAATTAAAGACTGCCTCTTTAAAAGCCTCTCTCCGCTTTTCTCTCGTCTTCCTATTCTATCTTTAACTCCCTCATTTGTGTTCGTTCCATCTCTCTCTCTCTCTCTCTCTCTCTCTCTCTCTTTTTTTTTTTTCAAGGAGGAAGCCGTTGAGTCACACTCTTTCCTTGTCCCCATTCTCTTCCTTTTATCTTCTGAAGTCAGCCGAACTCCATAAACACTGCAATCTAACAAAGCACGGTGGGGGGGGGGGGGGGGGGCTTCACCGCACTACGTCAGTTACATGATGCGACGCGACACTTTAAGGACTACATATTAAGGACTACGGAGTTTAAAGAACCGAGAGCGCTGAGACGAGTTGCAAATGACCTAAAAAAAACTAAAAATAGTTTCCTCCAAAGAGCCGCTCACTGCAGCATTTTAAACAAGGAAGACAAAAACATAGAGGGACACGTTGAAGCCTTCGTTATAAGCTGCTACGTAAAAGTGTCTTGCAGAATACCGACCAAATCATGTCGCTGTTGCACTGACTTATTAAAAGCTATTTCGGCCATGTTTTAACGCAAATACAGTACACGCTTCATATCTCAACTTCACGCGCCATCGTTAATCTCTCAAGTATAAGTTGCGATGACACACGACTCGACAAAAGGATGGACACAAGCACGAGCAGAGGCTTTTAATATTCAGTTTTTTCAGCCCCAGAGGGTTAAAAGTTTTCGGGCGTGAGGCATGTGTAGCTTCCAGTAGTCAGTCAGACACAAGGACACTTCTTGTCGGGCTCGACGAGACCTCTTAAGTTGTCTTTCATGCTAATGGATGTGATGCAGCATCCTTCTTATTTATTTATTTTCTCAAAGCTGAAGTTTTAAGAGCAGAGTGCTCACCGTCCGTTACGCAAACTCGGGAGAGAAGTGAGGGAGAGAGGCAGAGAGAGACAAATAAACTGAGCTGGCCAATAAAACATGAATAATGCCATTTTTCCCGAGAACTCCCCCCAACAGTGCTTGCAGCTTGTTCGTTGCTTGTCACACAGCGACTTTTTTCCACCCATCCATCCATCCATCCATCCTTGCCCCCATCTAGCTCGCTACTTCAGAACAATTAAGGTTGACTTCATGCTCCGCGGGGCTTTCCATCATAATGGAGAGACGAGTGAAACAAGGAAGAGGCTCGTCGGGGAGGGATATTTAATTCATGTCACTCTCACTGCCTGCATCTCTCTCCGTTCCCTGTCTTTTAGCACAGCTCGCTGCCTCCAACATGGTGCAGTGCTGGGCTAGGCTATGCACTACGCTAACACACTACAGGAGACACCGCGGTCCATTTTAATGGGAATTGTGCCCGCGACACTCTGAAAAGCTCAGCACAGGCTGCAGAGAGCAGGCGAGAGAAACAAGCCAGCCCTATTCTAACGTGATTGTGCTCCTTCACTGCAGACACTGCGGATTAATGTGGCAACAGCATTTCTGCATGACAGTGTGTGTGTGTGTGTGTGTGTGTGTGTGTGTGTGTGTGTGTGTGTGTGTGTGTGTGTGTGTGTGTGTGTGTGTGTGTTTGTGCTGCATGTGTACTTGGGTGTACGTGTGTGCACTTTTAACTCAGAAATAGACGGAGTAGAAAGGAAAGATTGATAGAAGAAGTGGTGCCTTTAAAGAAGAGAGGGCAAAGGACGTGGCTTTGTTAAGTGCCACGTGTGTGTTCATGTGTGTGTGTGTGTGTGTGTGTGTGTGTGTGTGTGTGTGTGTGGATGGGTACGTACACCCATCCACAAGGGAGGTGAGAGGGAGTTGCGGGCTGCAGCTGTGGCCAGCTCCTTTCGACATGGCTGCGATTGATAGGCTGCTCTGAGAAATCTCTCACTACCATCTTCAAACACTTAACAGAAAAGCTGCAGCAGGAAAAAAAAAAAGAGAAAGAGGAGAAGCGAGGACAGATAGACTTTTGAGATTAGATGAGAAATGCAGATGAGAGGAGGAGATGGTGATGGAGGAGAAAGCAAGACAGGGATGCAGGGAGACCTGATTTGATCCGATTAAACACAAGCAGGGCAAAGATGCTGGTATACGAAAGGTTTAAATATTAAAGTTGTCACCTTTTTTTCTAATATTTTCAATGACCTAATTAAAAATAAATATCTGAAAAACCTCAGGAAAATAACCGTCCTTCCCCCATCTTCCGACACTCTTTTTCCAGAGATAAAGTTTGAGGAGTGGGAGGTCCACTTTTTTCCACGGCTCATCTAATTAGATCAAACTTGAAGCCAGTGACTGTTGTCTGACCTCCCAGCACGGTGGATTTATATTCAAATCCCAAAGCAGCTCAAAGGGAAGACGTCGTAGTGTGGTGGGGTTTTTAGCTAACTGCAGAAACAAGCCTGGAGAATGGCCTGCACCCATAATCACAGAACAAAGACGCTTTACTGCACCAGAGGAAGAGACACGACTGAAATGCGAGCGCAAAAATAGTACAAGATGAAGATAGGTGTGTCTGTTACACCACATATTAGAGCCTCGCTGCCCTCATAACAGGTTGCTAATAACTAAGCACATTTATCAAAAGGCTCCCAGGTTTCCTTCTTTATTACTGATGTTGAGGTCTAAACCTCAAAGCAGCCAAGCTGACCTCATTTCCATGGCTGACATTTTAAATTGACATTGCTCTCAAGTTGGGAAACTATCAAGAGGGTTGTATAACTTTTATAAAAAAAAAGGATCTCATACTAACGTAGCAGGTGAATCAGCACAAGTATGTTTGTGCTGATAGTCTTGTGACAAAGTTTAAACTCTCACCGACTCGTCATTGGTCCCTTTTGACAAAGTTAGCATCCCTTTAAGGCACTTTTTATGGTTTCTTGATTGGCAGCTTCAAATATAGAGCCACAAAGGCGGCCATTTTTAAATATTTCCCATCCGTTCTATGTTTGTTGCGCCTCCCATGCAGTTTTTTGTGTAGATTTTAATGATATTACAGACAAATTTTGAAAAAGAAAAGGGATGGAATTACAATAAGCCTGAGTGGACAAGAGGGTCCATCATTCTACTTTTAATTAACCTTTGGAACACCCACAGAAAAGATATTTAATTACACCCTTACTGGAGAACTTCTCAGATTATTTTGTGTCACAGCTTTGAATATGCTCACATTTAATAAAATGGCAGGGTATCGTACCCACTGAGGTGTAAATTACACGTGTAAATTTCTGCTCTTTCCATGCATGAGGTCTTTTCAAAATAAACTTCTCTCTTCACAGGAAACTCAATTAGTTCGGTTTAGAAAACGATTGTCATTTGGGTTATATAACTACAGAAGTGTTCTCACTGAAGTACCCTAGTTACGAAAAAAAGAAAAAAAAAGTTTACTTCTTTTGGATCCGTCCACCTCCCCTCCTGCCCGCGCAATGTGTGATTTAGAGGTCTTTATACGTCCTCGTTTAAGATTACGGGGATAACATACAGAGTGTGATATCTAGAACATTTTCGTAGGTATTGCTGCAAATGCTGGATGAGACCAGCCTGACTTGATAAACTGAATCCTGATACAGTTTATATGTCTACTCTTTAAAAGCCAAACTTGTTTTTTGTCGCCCCTGGTTTCTTTAGTGCCCCCCTACAGGACTAGTTGTGGACCGGTCTGTCATTACAGAGTACATCAAGGTGGCTGCAGCTGCAGGTCTATGCGGGTGCTAACTTTATGACCCCGACCAGAAAATCTTTTTCAGCTATCCATCCAGAACGAGCTGCCTATCGAGACTCCCCCTCTGACGCGTTCAGTGTTACACATCCGTATGCATGTCGACATAAATAAGCCATCAGATCAACACCCCTGGGGCCAAAGTTACTTGATATGTATCTGTGTGTACTTCAGGAGCCTGAGTGACAGTAGGTGGTAATAATAAAGTCTGAAAAAAAAACCCAAACCTCTCACTCACATCTCTGTCTCTCTCCTCTCCACAATATAACTGTGATTGACAAGTCCTCCTGAAAGATGCTTCTCGTTAATAAGTAGCTGTCGCTCATAATGAAGCCGTTTGCGGTTTGTAGCGAGAATTAAGATCCACTGAGGATCTGCAGCTTAAAGAACGAGTGTAGACAATTTAATCGAACGACTTCAGCATTCCGAAAATATGAAAACGTTTCTCTGAAGGCTTCAGCGACGGTAGCTTTCTTACTTTATTATTTTAATTATTTTTTTACATATAGTACTCACATTGATGCAATTGCCGCGTGACACAACGACGAGGAATGAAAGGACTTTTCTCAGCCAGCAACTGCATGCATGTGTTATCTGTATATTAGTCAGGCTTAAGCTGAGATGACAAAATTCTCTCCCCCAAAGCTGTGATAGCTGCGTTATTCTCTGTGTGCCTCCTCAGTCTCTCGGCCGCCGAGCTTATGTTATATTTATTGTAGGGTATTTCTGTCGGCTTACGGCGGCTGACGAGAGTCGAGTCAAGCAGATCAGAAATTCAATTTGCTCCTGAGACACTTGGGTTAATCAGCACACAAAAAAAAAAAAAAAGACGGATGGACGGACCCACCCACTCACACATTAGTCTGACAGTCACTCGCACACAAAAACACAAGACAAACAGACAAGAGGATTAGCCTGATGTTAGCCCGGCTGGTGTTTGTTTATCCTTGTAACGACACCGCAGAGTGACAATACGCTCTATCTGGTACACACAAAAACACTTGTAAAGTAATATTGCCAACAAATAGTTTGAATATGATGGTAATGACAGCGTGACACTGATCACAGCTCTGTGGGTCAAAAGCATGCAGGAGAACGGACCCAACGCCACCAAAGCATCTCTGACAGCTCGAGCAGCTTCTGTAAGAAGAGTTTGACTCGTTCAGTTGGAAAAAGTAAAAAAAAAAAAAGAGGACTAAGCAGCAGCAGAAGGTTGAAATGGAGATGAAGTTCATAAGGAGATTAAAGACTAAAGTAAATGCTTACACCAGCACAACATCAAAATCAATTTAGATTCCAGTTTAGCTATCACATTACGCAGTTAGTCCGTCCATCCCAAGCCTTCGTCAGTTCATTTAGGAGTGGAGAAGATGCTCTGGGTAGCGTTGGTCATAACTTTCATTTTTACAGTGCCGGGGCAAAACCCATCCAGTTGATTTTACTACA
>NC_072459.1:6281500-6294000 GCF_027596085.1 Anoplopoma fimbria
GATATATTGTGGGAGAGTAATTATTTCCAAACACATTAAAACTCCTCTTACATTTCAAGATTTAGCTGGTTTAAAGTTTTAAGCCTTTTGAATGTTCCGGCCTCCACATTCACATGTTTACTTGTTTGAACAAACCCCGAGCTTGGATTTTCTATTAAATGTACGAGATTCCCTTTGATAAATTCTTCTTTAAAAATTCTGGTGTAAACCAACCATGATAATCTTTAAATGTGTCCTCAGATACACAGTACATAAACCGTTGTCAGGTGAAAAGGTTGTATCCCCAATATGTCCAGAAAAAGCAAATCATTACCGAAAACGAACTTCAAGCACTGTGAAGAGGATTTGAAGATAGCACAGACAGACAGATAAGTCGGGGGGAGAAATGTGAGAGAGAAAACAAAGGGGGAGATAAAGTGGTGGGTCGAGAACTTCAAAGTGGATTATTTTCTCCTCATCTGCTCCTGCAGAGGAAATACTCCTGCTGTCAAGGGGCCGAACTGCTGCTGTTTCAATGACACTCGTTGACAGGGGACATGAGGTGTGTGTAAGTGTGTGTGTGTGTGTGTGTGTGTGTGTGTGTGTGTGTGTGTGTGTGTGTGTGTGTGTGTGTGTGTGTGTGTGTGTGTGTGTGTGTGTGCTGCTGAAGTAGGTGGTGTGTGGCAGGTGCCAATAAGGACATTCTGTAATTCCCCTCCACTCAGCCTCGACTCTGGTCAAGCTGAGAGATTATCCCTCGCCCCTTCATTTCCCTCTCCACCTCCTCTATTTCAACACTCACCTCCCTCCTCTTCTGCGCCTTCCTCCGACATCCCTCCTCTTTAAAAAGGTTGCCCCGCGTAGCATTACAGGGTCAATAATTCTTTACCGCAATAACTTTAAAGACATTTGCATACTAACTGTAAACACACAAGATAGTCCCTGAGAGGTTCTACGGCTGCTGCATGTTTTATTGTGGGGCCACAGGGTCGGCTTTGGTGGGAAATCTGCTGGAAGAGAGAGCGATTGCTCCACGGCATTAAATAGGAAGAGCGATGCTCGTCTTTTCAGTGGAACTAAAGATTTGTGATTTTCTCACACTGGCGGATCTCGAAGGAAAAGGAAAAGGTTCATAGTGAAACAATTCATCCTCTTTGGGGGGTGGGGGGGGGGAAGAATAACACACACTAGTTGGCACTTGGTTGTGGGGAAAGAAGCAGTAATTTAAAAAAAGGACTAGTACTAACAATACCCCCGATTTCATTTCTTTACAACAATTACACCAAGATGATGGACAGGTTGATGTTTCAAAATGCTATATGTAGCGTCTTTAAGTCTGGCTAACACACTGTCTGGTAAGCCGTCTTTGATCTTCTGGGCAAATAATAGAGATAAGAATATCCTCATTGTGAATCTGATGAATCCCCAGCACTAAGCACTGCCTGGTGAATCCACAGCATCAAGGACCGCTCGTCTCTTCCTATTCCCATTCAGAGTGATTGGCAGGCTGAGGGCTATTCAAATGTGACAACCAATCAGAAGTCTCCTATTTGTCGGAAGGAATCCTGCACCATGAATGGAGACGTCCAAGATTACAGCTCACTGTACCACGCAGTTAGCCGTCAGCCAAACTTACAAACACCCACTGCCTTCCAGATTTCCTCACCCTCTCCTCTGCAGTCACCCTTCTTCCCTTCCTTCTGTTCTCTACCTGCTTTTTCATCCACCCATTCCTCCAACACCTCTCTGCAGATACTTACCTCATCCTCCTACCCCCTTTCACATCCTCCACATTGTGTCTTTCCACCAATGCTAGTCTAGTTCCTGTCAGGGATTCTTTCTTTAGACATCACCTACAAAGATATTTTGAAAGGTACTGCTAATTGGCGATGTTTCCCAGGTTAGCATGATGATATGTTATTACCGTTTAACAGGCTCTCGAGAAACATTTAAAAGGTGACGGGTGAGTGTGTGCTTGATGTTCTCAGTTCAGCAAAGACTTACAGACAGAACTTTTGACAAATCACTCCACAATGAAGCAATCATTCAATCATTGGTTCAATCATCCATTCACCCATGCGGTCTACTCCACACCACTTGGCTTTGCAGAACTTCATTCACTCATCCAAAGAACAACACTCATCCAGCAAGCATCCTCCATACCTTATCGGCCATGATCATGGACGACCCTCCGTGGATGCCCAGGATTGGTATGAGCGTCTGCGAGGAAATAAAATCCAAAATCTGGGCGATGGCCTCCTGGTCGGTGCCATCCCCGAACACCACGCCGTGGATCTTTGTCCCGGACATCAGGTCGCACATGTGGGTGATGATGCTCTTCGGGTCGGTCTCGTTGACCAGCAGTGTGACCACGTTGACGTCGATGGGGTCCTCCTTGCTCCACAGCGCCCGGATGTCCCTGTCCGAGATGTAGCGAGTGCGCCCAAGGATCACCGCAATGTTCAGGACCGGCACTTTATCCGAGGCGCCGCCAGTTCGCTGCTTTTGAGCCGCCACGGGGTCGGCGATCAGGGTCACCGCCACCACGAGAGCCAGGGATAGCAGCACGCTATTGCTACCACCGCTGCTCCATCTACTCCTCCTCTTACACCTTTTGCTGCTGAGGGACATACTGCCAAACCACTTCATCCCCTGCATGGGAAAAGGATGAGGATAGATCAAAAAGAGAGAAGGAGGTGGCAGAGAGGAGTGTGGAAAGATGATGGCGGAGAGAAGAGACAGGGGAGATAAATTGTTAATGCACGGCTCTTTAAGCCCACACATTCAGGTTGCATCTTTCCTTTTCATTCCACTTCTTCTCAGTAACGTTATTACACACATAAACCTTGTGGGGAGGGAGATGGCCTTGAGTGGAACTTGCGGAGGGGTGAGAGAAAAGAGAAAATGACTAACAAGTGTAGCCTATTCTTTATGGTCACGACGCTGCGACCAGATGATTCAGGAGCAAGCTGTGCTGTTCGGAAGCGGCAGGCAGACAGTTATGCATGTTTACAAGTGTAATATATTTTAACTCGGCCTTCAGAATAGATTGACGCACAACTTATAAAGGAGGGAGGGGGTGGATGCTGTGAGTGACAGTGATAGACAAACTGTTCTGAACGTTCAGAAACATTTGGTTCTATTACGCTTCCTGCCAGTTGGTTGATTTAGCTGTTCAATTATTTGCAATGCTGTGCCAGGCAATAATATTATGTGCATGTATGATTGTGTAAGAGAGTCACATAATGGTGGGTCATTCGGTTGTCATATTACAGAGTTGAAGGCTATAGCACACACAGTATGGGGATCAGGGTTCTAGCAATACATTATAACTCAAAGTACTTTTATCTTATTTTAGGGATAGCAATGTAAATATTTCAGTCTATTGGATGTATTGCAATTTAGTTCCATCCAGATCATTCGTGGTGCCCAGAGGATGAATCCTAATGATTTTGGTGATCCTCTGACTTTTCCTCTAGCACCACCGTGAGGTCAAACTTTCATTTGCCCAATAATCTAGTTTATACCTGCAAAACTATTCCCATCAGCCTCAGCTGTACTTAGTGCTACGAAGCAAATGTTAGCATGCCAACACACTAAATTAAGTTGGTGAACATTATTTATGTTTAGCATCAGCGTGGTAATATTGTCATGTTAGCATGTTAGCATGCTGAAGTAAGTATTAAGCTCAAAGCAAAACTGTGCTTCAGTACAGCCTCACAGCGCTGCTAGCATGGCGGTAGACTCGTGTTCATATATAGCTAATATTTGAAATGTGGTCAAATTCACAGCTTCATAATGGGAATAGGAAAACTTAGTAGTGGGTTAAATAAAACTTTAAAAGACTAATATAAAACCAAGAAAACCAGTTTATGCCATTGTCATACTGATTCATTCTCATTTTTTATTATACAATTCTTAAATTTAAATAATAAAATAGAAGGGACATCAAAGTGAAAGCTGAAACTAATGGGGTTGCATGGTAAGAATCAACATACATATCTCTCTTCCCAGCCACCTGGAAATTCTGATGTGAATAGTGAATTTGAAGAGAGAGAAAAAATAAATACTGTGTTTGATTAAGTCGGTTACCCCTGCCCCCTCATGCTGATGCTGATTTGAGCATTTTGTCACCTGTATTTTTGGGATTTCTACATAAACTATTCAACGCACGGAGTGGAGTCACAGCTGTCAGAAACACTCGCTCATTTTGTATCAGAGAGGTACGGAAGAGACAAATTACATAAAGGCTGGCAGAGAACGAGCCCAGCTGATGAGTGCTATGAATAGATTGGGATGCCACTGTGGGACTCGGACAGGGGGCAGAGGGTTGGGTTGGAGGGGGGGGTTTCCTCAGCTGTGTGTGTGTGGGGGTTTCCTCAGCTGTGTGTGTGTGTGTGTGTGTGTGTGTGTGTGTTGTGTGTGTGTGTTTGAGAGCGTGTACGTGTTACTCTGCACCAACCAGAGCAGAGGAGCGCCGTGACATCATCATCTTCACACATAAATCACATGAGTACACCACCCCTCTCCCTACAGAGATGACACTCGCTGGACCTCCGTGGACGTCAGATGCTCAGAGAGCGTAAAACATTATGTGTGTGTGTGTGTGTGTGTGTGTGTGTGTGTGTGTGTGTGGGTGGGTGTGTGTATAGGTCCATTATCATGTGTAAGACATATGGGCAGGTGTGCTGCACAGCAGAGCGTGAGCGAAATCAGAAGGGCATGAAACATATGGTCGCATAATGTGTTCATGTTCGCCGCTGACGATTTACGGACTCACTGACAGGGACGGTAGATTCACAGTGGAGGCACGGTTGATTTAAGCACCGAGATCACAAGTAACTTTTCCCACTTATTAAGTATTCCTTATCAATAAACATAAGTTACAAAACAGCACCAGTGAGACATCCACATGTTACCAAGCAATGCCTTTTCATAAGCAAACAAACTGCAGATTGAGTGACTTTCATTTTCATCTCTTACTTAACAACATTCCTCAAATAAATTGGAGAGCTGGGCCAAGGGCAGTATAACAAGGAATCAGTGTTGGGTGCAGATCACCAAAACATTTCTTTAACTGCTTTTTAAATCATGAATAAAAGGACTATTTTTTTGCTGCTTATTTCCCATGAACTTGTGCACTAAATATGATGTGACATGTATACAGTAATTGTATATTACTGCTACTGTATATGTGTGGCAATGTAGATCTGGATACACTGCAGTAGCCAGAAACAATCTTGGCAAGAATATGCACTCTGTATTCATCAGTTATCTATCTAAGAATACAGATATTGTAGTTAATTAATTAAAAGGACCACTTAGTAAACTAAATCATTCTAAGGTGTTTTTAGTGTTTGTTAAGCCTGCAGTTGCTGTTTAACTGATCTTTTGAGTTTCTCAATTGTTATAAACTTTAATCAGAACACCTTTTGGTAAGAAATGTAATAAAACACATTTTCTAATTGGGAAAGTTTCCAATTACTCTTTAACCCCTCTTGCCTCAAGAAAGAGAGAAACCTGCAGCTGCATTGTCTATTTGTGAGTCCGGCGATGGCTTCAGATTATTTCCTGCGGGCTATAGGATTCGTCATACCTTTTGATTCCGTAATGAAATTGAGACTCCAGCGGAAAGGCCTCTGTTGTGGGCTGAATAATGCATGTGGGCTCACTGTGTCATCCCGTGTTTTTTTTTTGGTTTTTTTAATACAAGCAGAGGACTGCTTGTCCCTCCCTGCCCAGCCGAGCATAAACAGTGTTAGAGCAGACCCGAGGATGAATCATCCAAATCGCAGTCCGCTCGCTGCAGAGAGAGAGCACCGATGCCTAATAGATTCCTAGTGTCTCTGTCACAAAGTCGTCATCTTCAGTCACAAAAACAAAAAAGATGCAGGATTACATGAAGGCTTGCCCCGACACTTTGTGAAAAATCACTTAATTCAACAGGACTGATATTTATTTCTCTTTCTTTAAATCCTGCTTTACTTTCATACATGTTTCATACATCCCCAATCATTTTCCTCTCCCAAGCTACAGAACAGCACCCGTGTTGCTGGCTCCCCTTTCATGTCTTGCTCAAGAGCACTTGAGCAGGGCCGACTCCTCCTGTCAAGAGGAGATTAAACTCGAGCCCTCAGGTTGAAGGACTGTCTTCATAATTACAAGACCATCCTGCTGCCACGGGCTGCTGCTATTATCATTTTAAATATTACATTTTTAACATCAAACTGTTAAAATGCTTTTCATCAGCAGCTCCTGGGGGTTACAGGAGAGTTATGAAGCCTGCAAAGTCTGGGAAATCTGAGTCAGTACTGGTATACAGAAATGTTCTCATATGTTCTGTATACATACTGTACAGTACATACTGGCATCTGGGGAAAATCCTTATGTTGCCTCTGTTTTTATGAATATTATGTATGAACTGAGGGTGATAGAAAGCTGCTAGGCCATTTCAGGGCATGTTTCCTCCTGAAAACTTATTTGGAGAAACACATACACATCTTTCACAGTCGGTAGCTACAGTAATGGTGCACGGCAAAACCAGAATTATGAGGAAATAATGGTCAAACTGGAACCAATTTGGAATATAATGGTATTAATAATAACCGGCGAGTCAGTTGTTGACAAGATTATCTTTCAGTTCCAACGGGTGGTGTAAAAGACTAAGAAATGAGAAGAGTGTTTATATTTCCTTGTCTCAACTCTGCAGCATCACAGGGGGGATTTTAGGTCGAGAAGGAATGGGCAGAAGAGGGAAAAACAGGCAAGAGAGAGACGCAGACATACAAAAGGAAAAGATGAAAAAAGAGAGAGAGAGAGAGAGAGAGAGAGAGAGCATCCACAGCCAAATCGGATTGGGGCAGTTTGTCGTCACACAAAGGCTCCCGTTTATTGGCACCACAACAGTAAATGATGTTTGGCAGGCACATCCATACTACTTGGTACCATACACACACACACACACACACACACACACACACACACACACACACACACACACACACACACAAACACAGAGTCATATACATGTTCTTCCTCACACAAGTGCCTTCATGCACTCACACCAAATCACTCTCTCAGTGATCAGGGAAGTAGAAAGTGAAACACGTTGAAAAAGCTGTTTGTTTTTCTCTGTTCTATAAGTTCCTTTTCAGAGAATCAGAAACACACACACACGCACACACACACACACACACACACACACACACACACACACACACATTAGCACGGAAATCTCTCTTGCTACAACCCCCCTCATAGCTCAAAGCCCACGTTTCTGGTCCACACACAACTGGGTTTCACATGCATCAATAATTCAGCCGCATTATCTTTACATGATGATTAATATGATTGCATTTAGTGCTGCGGTCACATTCTTTCTTCCTCCTATCTTCCTAAATGGCATTAAAATTGGATTAACACACTGTACACACTCTATGGATATGATTTATTTACAGAGTCGAGGCTGAGCTGGTTGATCCGGAGGATGATAAGTGTATGTTTTCAATGCCACGGCCCAGAGGACGCATGTGTGTATACATACTTTCTGGTTTGTAGAAGACTATATTTAATATTGCATGTTTTTCTTTCCATTCCACATTGCCTCCTCCATTACTCTACTTTTATTCACCGCCCCTTCATCTATTCACTTATCTGTCCATATTTCCCTTTATATTTCAAACTGCTTTCAGCCTTCTATAGTTCCACCACCTTCTATGTCTTTCTCCCCCACTATTTCATTTTCAGTCCATCAGCAAAATACATTTAAATTCAACACTTTCTGTGAATGTCCTGAAAAGGGCTTGACAAGATAACATCATCAAAATAATGGATGGAAACTCAACAATGGAGACAGAACTGTGTAGGAAGAGCAAAATCATCCAGTAATAATACGCACACTAAAGAAAACTATAATCTAATCATTTATACTTTGTAAGCTTGTTCTGATATAAGCCACGTTGTTTATAGGATGTCTTTTCTGTCTTAAAGGGACAGTGGGTGGCATCTAGCGCTGTGGTTGCAGATCACAACCAACTGAGTACCCCTTCTCTCACTCCTCCTTCCTCACTTGAGCCGTAAAATGCAAAACCGTAGAGACGCCGATTGCCAAAAAACACCCTTTACCATAACAATACTACTTTAAGGTCAACGGAAGTAAGGTGTTGAAGTCGAATGGCGGCTAGCAGTACTACGGTTTTGCACTCTGCGGCTCACGTTAGCGCAGTTTCACAAGCGTTTTATTAGCGTGTTAAATGTCCCCGCTGCGGGACTAATAAAGGATTATCTTATCTTATCTTATCTTAAATAAATATAAAAACATGTGAGGCTCTTGCTAGACCCAGAGTTTGGTTTGTCCGTTCTGGGCTACCATAGAAACTTGGCGTCGCAACATGGTGGACTCTGTGAAGAGGACCTACTGCCTATGTAGATAGGAAGGACTCATTCTAAGCTAACGGAAAACAGGATTCTTAGTTTTAGCTGATTATACACCAAAGAAAAACAGAGTTATGAATATAATATTCCATTTGAGCTAATAGATGACGCAAAATGTTATGTACTGGCCCTTTAAGTTGTGTGTTATGAGGACAGGGAGTCTAGAGAATATGGCTGCAACAAAAAGCAGCTACGCTACATGGTCGAAAGTGCTCCTTGGTTCCAGTGAAGGGAAATCAGTGTACGGTTACATTAGACAGTAGTGGGCAATGTCCCTGTCCATAAAATAAAGTGTATTTATGTTTAGTGTGGGAGCCTTTGGGGACCAAGCCGTGTCAACCTCTGTAAGTGGGCCACCTCAAAAGTTCTCTTGTGGCTGAGAGCGAGAAAAATTCTACAAAATCTTTCCAGAACAGTGGAGGCTGCTTTATCAGCATATTACTTCCCATTCTGTTTGACTTGTTAAAAAGTCTCATATGGGTCACATGCTCAGCTGTTCCTCTGTCCTTTATCTCTCCTATTCAAGGTCTATTCAGTACAGGAACCATTTTGTGAACCACTTTCATAGTTATGTAGTGTCTTCACTTAATGTCTGATATGTTTGCTTTACTTGACTTTTGCTCAAATAAAGTTAGCCTGTTTGATGACCTTTGCAAACTTTCCCCAGCTGGGTCTGGGATCAGTGGACCAGCGATGTTGAGGTTCTAACTCTGGTTTCGGTTCATCAGTCTCTCTTCCTGCCCTTTCTCTACTGTCTCATTGCATGTCTGCAAAGTTTTACAAAGACTAATTCTAAAATAACTCAATTCTAAAATAACTCAATTTTGGTTTCTTCATTTATTCTTTTGTCCCAAGACATTTCCCTTCTCTGCCATCATTCTCCGTCTCTTATTCCTATTTCTCTCAGTTATATTCATTCCCCTGGTCCGGTATTCGTCCCTCCCTTTCTAGTTCGAGGGTTTCATCCTAAAAATGAGATTATGCCAGATGAAGAAAACTGCCACCAAGGAAAATAATTTGTATGATTGCAAATGTGCTGCTGAGGTTAGGAGCTGTCTACAGGCCTTTGCATAAAAAACTAACACTATTTAGAGGGATAATAAATGTTTTTAATGAATACAAGACTGCTTTGAGTTGTTTTGTAAAGGGCTACATAATATTCTAAACTGATATATTCTGTTATTTAATAAAACAAATTCCTCTCTCTGTTTTATTACACAGTTAAACACTTCTGCATGTCCCGTTCTCAACAGCTGTGTCACATTGATCTTTCCAGGCAACAATCCTCTGCGGCACAAATTGTGGTGCACATTTTAAACATCCAGCATCAGCAACTTATTTTGAGTTTGTTGAAAATAAACACAGAACTTGTTAGCGGTGGGGCTGAACGGATCAACAACCCAAACTAAAGTGACATCAAGAGAAAATTGGCATCATAAAGTCCAAGTAATGATATCACAGTATCACTGTGGACTATGGGAGTTGTAGTACTGAAGCAAAGTGGATATAGCGCCAATTATTTTTGCCAAAATGAAAGGGGTACTCCACTGATTCTGCACAGCAAAATCACTTTCCTTGGACTTACTTTGCTTGGACTGAGAGACTACAACATTTCAACAGAAAGCTACGTTACAAAGCTTGCGACATTTAGTACTACATCCAGTGTTCATGGAGCTTGAACACTACTATGAGCTTAAAGTCAGGATATCTCAACCTCTGCAGCTTCTTATCAATCGTGACTTCTCCAAACTTTGCTGTAGTGTCCCCTTGAAGTAACCCAAACTCTCGCCCCCAACTCTTCTGACAATCCTCCCCTGCTCATTCCTCCGTCCATTCCATCCCACCCATTCCCCCATCATCTCTCTCCCAGGGCCCGGCCATCTGCTCCGTGTGCCCTGACGTGTGCATGAGCACCCATGAGAAGCCCAGTGGAAGTAATCGTCTGCTACCACTCAGGCTCCAACATGTTGTCTGCCCACTGCACATAACTCTATAGCTGCCTACAAAACCCACTGTGTGTGTGTGTGTGTGTGTGTGTGTGTGTGAGAGAGAGAGAGAGAGAGAGAGAGAGAGAGAGACACACACAAAGAAAGAAGTGAAACCGCTAGTATTCTCTTATATAATGGGTGTGAACTGCGTTTGCTGTTCTCTCTTTGTGTGTGTGTCTTCTCCCTCTGCACCTGATGCCCGATACACACCCCCCACACACACACACACACACACACACACACACACACACACACACACACACACACACACTCTGTTGGACTATCACACTCTATGCTACTCACTCGTTTACTTTCAGTTCTTTTAGTGCTAATTGCATCAGTGTGTTTCTGCACCATTAGCATGCAGGAACGTCTCTCTTTCTGAATTCCAATTTGCTTTATTGGCATGACATGTATTCTGCCAACTTGTTTAATAGGAAAATAACGGATGAAAGAAAAGGTAATCATTATTATAATAGAAACAAAGTATGTATAAATTGTCCTTCAGGGTGGTGAGACGTAGGTTGTAGTCGGAGTGGCTCTGTGGAACAAAGAGACTGGCTTCTGTCTTCTGTCTTTCTCTGCGGGCCGGAGTCAGAGGTGATTTCAGACTTTATTCAGCCATGAACAACGCTGATGCATTTGAAACATTGCCTTTGCAGGGGCAATCTGTCCGCTACTTGACAACAACTTGATTTTAACAAATTTACTTTTTCTTTCTTTTTTTTAGAAGACTGACTGCCAAACTTCAGAGCTGTGTTTATAATATTTCTATATCTTAAAAGAAGATGAATTCAAATCAATCACATCGACTTCTCTCTCTCTCTCTCTCTGTCTCACACACAATCTCACTCTTCCACTCTCATCTTCATTGTTTCTTTCTACTCCCTTCTCCCTGTGCTACTGTTGTATAATGAGAAAAGATGAATGCAGAATCCTTCCTACATGCACACAAACACACTCTTGCTAGTAGTTAAAGCAGACACACCTGAATGGTTTTTGGTCTACAGCATTGGGTTAATACATTAATTCATTTTTGCTGTCATAAAAAAAAATATGGATTGCCTTTCCTTGGGCTGCAGCTGGAGCCTTCACAGAGAGAGAAGGCTTCTCTGTGACAGGAGAGCTGCGCTTCAACAACGTGACTGAATCCCGAGAACAGGAGAGAGGGAGAGGGGTGGGAGAGGAGAGGAGAGGAGAGGAGAGGAGAGGAGATGTAAATTCAATTGGATCTCCCCATTATGTTCAATGGGACCTACACAATACAAGTGCGACCCCTAGTGGCGCAACGTCGGCCTGCCTCCTCCACTGTTGGCCAAGAGCTCCTCTCACATAGTGAAAGAATTCTTCTTCTTTCTTTTTTTTTTTCGTGCTCACTTTCTGTCACGTTTCGGGAGGGCACATGCGCAAGATGTTGCCCTCAAAATATCTTTTAGAATTAAGAAAATTTGGCGGTGCGTTCACGGAGATGTCTCCTAATGTAACGCTGACTGTTCGTCCTGGTATGGGATGGAGAAGAGCTGGAAGTTGTGCCAAACAGAGGCGCAACCAGAAAACCCCGCAATGTGTTGGATAAAAAAAAAAAAAAAAAAAATCACCAGAAAACACTCTTTATGTTTGCGCTACTGTGCGTAAAATCCATCCTCTCTTTGGTGGAACCGGGGTTCGCATCGTTCGGGTGGCAGTACTGCGTGATAAACCTACCAAAGGAGACACGTTTCTTTGAATCCCACACTCAGTTGATGGTGTGTGCATGAATTCATGTGTTTTTTTTCCAGCTTATTTTTTAGCTGTATGCGCGTTTGAAACATGTCTGCGCTCCGCTCACTGCGCCAGAGATATGAATTATGAGGGAATTATCACACTTGACGTGAAAAGAGATATATTTTTGTGTGTGTGTGTGTGTGTTGTGTGTGTGTGTGTGTCTCATACTGCGTGTTTAAATCCCAGTTGGCCGTGTTTTTAGGCACAGCAGTGCTCTCTCTCTCCGTGGTTTTTTGGGGAGCCGCACTTTTGGATAAGGGACGCCTGTGGGGGGGGAAGCCGCACGGAGAGAGAGAGAGAGAGAGAGAGAGAGAGACGTGGGGGGTTGGTGGGTTT
>NC_072459.1:7796500-7879000 GCF_027596085.1 Anoplopoma fimbria
CACTTCTTATGTACAGTCTATGGTTAGTCAACAAAAAAAACCTGGTCAAAGTTAGTGAGAGAGGCATTTAAAAAAAAAGCTTCCAGCTTCCATCTTTAAGGCATAAATCATTCCAGTAACAGATTTGTAAAAGAATAAATCTACAATGAAAATGGTCTCCACATTCTAATGAGTGTTACTTTAACGTTAACACTGTCAGAAATAAAAAAGTGAGAAACTAGAAAATTACCAAGTGAAAATACATTCGGTCTGACAACAAGGTTAAATAGAGGTCCAAACACAGCCACTCCCTAATCTTAAGAGTAAAATAAATACAATAAACATCCGAAGAGACACTAGAAAGGTGAACTGCA
Source organism: Anoplopoma fimbria (assembly GCF_027596085.1). Classification (NCBI taxonomy): domain Eukaryota; kingdom Metazoa; phylum Chordata; class Actinopteri; order Perciformes; family Anoplopomatidae; genus Anoplopoma; species Anoplopoma fimbria. Next base: position 7,796,854 of record NC_072459.1, read on the forward strand.
TGGTTATTGAAGTGGAATCATACACACATTCTGTCGTTTCCTGCCAACCTGTTTTCTGGAGGGATGAACACGCCGCCGAGATGCTCAGTATGCTGATTTCTCAGGTAGATGACAGGGGAGGCTGGATGTTCCTTCATTGGCTGAGTGGGCTGATGTTTGTCAGAGCGCCAGGCGTTGACTAGTTTTGGGCGTCCTAAACATCAGATCTGCTGCAGGTTTTTTTTTTCTTGTAGTTTTTGGGAGAGAGAGGCGTAAACCGTGGTTTCGGTGTGTGTTGGCTCGGTGACAGCTACACCTGAAACTGACACAGCTCTCAGTGCAAAGAGACGAGAGCGCTAATTAATTAGAGATCCAACACAAATGTTTAATGAGGAGATTATATAACACCGCGGAATCCTGGAATAATAAGACCACTTTGTCATGAGTCCTTTTTTTTTTTCTCGGGAATGGGATTTTTCTCCTTTTACCCTTCTTTAATGTAGTTAAATAAAGTCTTCACTCGCTTCAGGAAGTTTTTAATGTGAGTTAAGTTTTGTTCTTCTCACTTGCTATTCTTACCATACTTTCATGATGAAGTACCTTTCCCCTGGATTTCATTTAGTTTTAGAAGATTAATCCATTTTAAGGCACATTAAGCTCATTTGCTCCCATTTCTTTTCAACTGCTGATTTTTTTTCATCTTCTCTATATTTGCTTATCATTACTCTGCCATTAAGCTACTCAGAGACTTTGTTTTTCAATTTGATGTTTTCAAATTAAAAACGGGGCTTTTATTTTCTTACACATTTTATGTCACTGAAGTAATGGCTCAGCTTCCTACTCTAAGTTATTTAATTTTTACTTTAGCATTTTTTTTACCATATTAAAATGTTCTTAACATCCCTTTTCTTTGGCTTTGTATTTTTACTCTTGTTTAGTTTAGCAAAAACACAAAAATCATATATCTCCTAACATACCATCCAGGTGGATATTTTGGGCGATGAACGATATATCTATGCTTGATATAATACCCTCCAATGTGGAATTATTTATTCTTAGTTCAGACTTGTATCTATCGTAGGAAAGACCCCACATGATATCACTCATGTCATGTGGATTAGCACCCAAAAATGTAATGACTTCCTGAAAATGTAATAAAATTTGCACTTGAATGTGATTGAAAATGTAATAAAACCCCAATTATGTATTAACTTGACTAATAATGTAATAAAATGTGTGACAACGTTATATACTATGTTCATTTTCAGTCCCGGGTTCCACATTTTGTGTTTTAAGAATTTGAGAATGTTATATGGCCTCCATTGGATTTAATATGAAAGATTGACTGAAGTGCAGACTCTGAGCAACCATATGAACATGCACAGAGTTTCCCCAATCATAATCCCTCGGGGTATAATTAAGTACCAACAAATACTACTTTTAAATGTATTTCAGTATTAAAGTCAACTTTTGTATTCTTTTCAAATTCGATTTAAAAACTTTTGTGAGATCAGGCAAAGCAAAGGAGACATTTCATTCAGTCAGAATCGCGATTGAATCAGATGAAACAGAACATTATGTTGAGATTGAATCAACAATTTTTTCCTTCATCACTCGTCCCCTGCAGCTTTTGTCATTTTCTGATGGAGTCTAATCTAATAACCACTCTGGTCTAATGGGCCAATCAGCATGGGTATACTGGGCGGGTTCATATTCCATTGATTGATTTTAGTTTAATGCATCTTTGCCTGATAATGACACTTCTTTCCTTCTGTTGTTAAATACAACATTATATAATTATATCCTCTCAAACTTTACAATTCTGAGGAAAAACAAAGCCTTCTTTGGTAACTTTATAATAACCATTATTGATAAATAATATATTAAGAGTTGATAACATTGGGTTTTTGATCATGTTAAGTGCATGTTTTTGTTACATTTTTAAGGACTATTACATTATTGTTGTGTATAGTCGGTTAGTTCACACACCTAGCAGGCGGTAATGAAGGTGAATGGGTCCAACAAAAGGAGATCTTTCAGCCAGGAGACCGCACTTTGTTCCCTGTCTGAAATAACAAATCAATGTGGATGTTTTTGTTTATTTTAACCCAAAGGACAACCTTTTCCTGAACCTAGCTAAGTAGTTTTGTTGCCTAAACTTAAGACCCTGTTGGAGCATCTTTCCTGTCAAAGATTTATTACATTTTAACCAGATGCAAAGGACAAGTCAGTAGTATATTACATATTTCCATTCACACACTGAACAGGCTAGCATAAGTGCCACCATAGTTTTGTTGCCATAAACTTAAGACCCTGTTGGGGGCATCTTGCCCAAGGACACATCGACTGCCCGGGTCAAAGATGAAATATATAAACTGTTTTTCAAAAGATTGTCACTGTAAATGACAATTTTAAAACCACACATCTCAGGGCCCTGTCCACTATTTATGAAATCATCTTGCTTGGTTCAGTAAACTTTCATCTCAACAATTCGTCCTCTTTTTTCCTGTTCTCGCCATATTATTAGTCGTATTACCTTCTTTTTAAAATGTCGGCGCTATATGTCATCCTGTTGCCTGGAATGCAATCAATATTCAAACGAGGTAGCTGATTCCTGCTAACTGAATACCGCGTGCAGACACCTGATGTTATAGTGATGGTAATAGCACTGTCAAGTTTGACAATGTGGAGAAAGCAATACTGTCATTCCCCATATTCACTTTTGAAAAATCTCATTTTGCTTTCATCTCTTCACTAACACAGAGCTGTCAACGTGTAATTCAATGAGTGTCACCACTGCGCTTGAACATTTGGCTCCATCTCTTTTTGCCGACGTTGCTCACACCATCCACACGACTTTACTCATGTTGTGTTTAAATCATGTTGCGGCCACTTTGGGTTGTGATTGTTGGTAATTAGCATACAGAAGAGCGTCCCACCTTTTGCATTGTGCGCTGGGTTTCGCCAAAGGTCCGTCTTTGTTTGGGGGGAACATTTGATCTGAAAGTGACGTGTTCGATGTTTACAGTAATGCCTCAACACAATAGCTGCCTTTTATTCAAAGTCGTGGATGAAATGGGCTGTCAGAATGGAGGAAATTGAAACCAATCAATATCTGAGGCATTGTTAGAACACTATCTTCTGTTTCCAAAAGCAGAAACACTCGCACATAAACATCCTTATACACACATAGATAGTTATATACTCTGCCCTTTCCCATCCTCACACCGAGTGAAATGCGCCTCGAGAGGGAGCAGCCATTAAAAAGTCTGCTTCAACCAAGGTCATCCATCTGAATTCAAACACATCTCTGCATCTCTTCAAAGGATGAGGCTGACGATACTCGTATTATTCGTATTGTCGACAAACCCCATCAATACACATATTTATTTTTCATCACATATTCTACACTAGCAGCTAGTTTGTCTAGTTCTCAAGGAAATTTTCAAAATTATATTTTTTCTGGGCGTTAAGGGACCTCTCGTCCATGTTGGCTTAAAATCTCCACCTCCATCATTCAGTTCCATCTGCTGATGAAGTGCATGTAACGAGATCGAAAGCTCCAGAAAAGAAAGGTGTATGGCTCCAAGGACAGAGGATGTCGTATGCTGTTCAGATTGCAAAGCCCTCTGAGACAAATATGGGATTTTTGGCTATACAAAATAAATGTAATTAAAAGGTTACCAAATAGACTTTGAGGTTAAAGGGTTTTGTCAACAGCAAGAATGAAACTTTTCGGTCAACATGGACAAAGTGTCCTTAAATTGCTCAAAACAAACAAAAATGGAAATTGGAAAAAAATGTATTTCCATGACAACGAGGCTGATGAAAATGATTATATTGTCTAAAGCTGAAGAACAGCAACTTAATGAACCTCTAGGTGGGATTGTTTGTTTCCAACTACTTCAGCTATAGAGTGAGAAAACCAACACATTATTGGTTTGGTCCATTTTGTTGGAATCTGCCACAATGAAAGAGTAGAATACCATTCGTGTTTCCTGAACACATCTCCAGGCAGACATTTCTTCCCTCCGACAGGATTTGAGTCACCTGTTTAATCTGTTTCCTTGTTAAAAGGCTCCCTTTCTTTTTACCAGAGATCCAAAGATTCAGACGGATCATTTCCATACAAACGGATGATCCCTCTTTGCCAGCCCCTGCAAGTGACAGGAATTATCCGGCGTGGTGCTACTCGTGTTGTTGGCTTGTTTTCACCACAAGACGTGTGTGAACAACCCTTCAGTTGTTTCCCAGCCGGCCGACACTAACAGTCATTTTCATCAGCACCCTTGTTCAGGTAACGTTCCTTCAGGCTCGCTGATTTCGGGGCTTATCTCGTTAAGAGCCCCCCCCACCGCCTCGCCACAGATCCGCGCGGCTGTCAGAGGCAGAGGCCCGCACATTTCAGGGCTATTATTGGTGATTGTAGAATGACACTAATTAAAGTCATTGATGTTCAGAAGGAAGCGCCACGCTTCCCGCTTGTTTTGTCACAAGGCTCAGATAACTTCTCAGCCTGGCCCCGTCGTGTAGTTATCATGTCATTTGTTTTCCAAGCCATGTGGAGAAACTAACATGTGTGTCACTTCATGAAAAATAAAAAAAAAAAACCTAGAGATGGGGGAGAGCTCTGCTCGAGTTTTTACATGTTAATTTTAGCAGAAGGCATTTGTTTGTTTATGGCCTGGTGTAATTCGATAGCTCACTGAGTTACACTTTAATCTAGTTTTTATTATAATGGAGCCGAACCAAAATAGCAAAGACTATTTATAGAGCATGTTTGTCTTTCCTCTCAGCTGACTGGAGGGACATGATTCATGCTAGATGCATTATTTTAAATACCGATGCAAGTTGTGAATGTTTGTTGCTGTAACAAGGGCCAACACGCTCAGTGGCCCAACACAACCATCAGGAGAAACTTAATGCAGCTTCAGATATGATGACAATTCGAAAACACATTTGCAAAATCCAAGATGGCGACAATCTACCAGAGTCGCTCGAACGCTTTCCAAATATGGTAACATCCGTTCACTGGTTGCTTCAAAACATCATTCCACAAACCAATGAGTGACTTCATGATGACTAAGTCCCGTTCTTATGCTCAGTCTATGCTGCAAATAGATGCAACAGAAAAAACGCAACATGCACGTCCAGTTAACACAATAGAAGTTCTCACACTCACGTCGTGCATGTAAACACAGCGAGTGTTAGCTGTTAGCACAGGCCTGATAACTGATAACTAATTCTGTTAATGGTGAACATTTACATAAGACGAGAGATTTTATCGGATAAATTAGTCATCATGGTCTTCAATTACCTGCTAAGAATCACTCAGAGGACCCTTCTGAAATGACTCAAGGGCCCGATTGGATCCAAGGACCACCATTTGAATAACCCTGCCTTAGGTTATAATGAATTGACAACCTTTGATTTGAGACTCTTGCTTCCGTAGCCCGTCTCACCTCCCTGTTGTTGTTGAAGTGTCTTTACGGATGCTCGATGCATGTTCCGCCTTTATTTATGGCCGTGGCAGCATCTGGCTGGCAGCCACAGCCTCCACCCACTCAGCCCCCACCTGCTTAAGATGCAGTGGAGCCTCTATGGGTTAGGAGGGCCAGCTATATCAATCTGCTCCCTTCCGGCCCCCACGTACCCCAGTGCGGTTAATCACTGCCACTAATTAGTGCTAATTACTCATCGCTGCCCGGGAGAGCCCCCCTCCTCTGGCTCACACTGATCTGAAGGTCCTCCGTGGCGCCCCGCTGCTTGGCATTCCTCAGGTACGGGAGGAGGCGCAGGGGACGTGGGAGGTGCTTGGGGGAGACAGAGGGAATTTTATCTATTCTAATTTTTTTTTTTTTTTTTTTTTTTTTTTTTTTTTGGTGGGGGCACGTTTCTTACTCAACCAAACACATCCCAGGTGCTCAGCCTCCGGTGGCTGCAGGTAGAAGGCCACGTCCCTGGGGGGGCAGCTGCAGACCGGTTTGTTCTGGTCTGCCTTGGTCCGGCTGCTGGCCTTGTCTGCATGCACAGGCCAGCCGGGCTTAATGAGCCAGCACCTTTTTTGCTCCCTCTGTCATTAATTGTCTGCGGCCACGACTCTGTGGGTTACGTTGCGTTCGGCTGATTTATTTTTTTTCTCCTCTCCCAGTAATTTTGCTTTAATAGATTCAATTTGCTTTCATTTGCTTGGTATTGATTTATTTGTCCTGCTTTGTCTCGTCAAGCATAGAAACCTATAATTTCTCACAAAAAGTTTGTGATGAAAAGGCAGAGGTAAAAAAAAAGAAAAAAGCTAATTTAATTTGCTAATATTGAGCGAGTTATTAAAAAAAAAAAAAAAAGAAGAGAAATGACAAATGATGTTGATACGGTGTGCAAGTGAGGCCTGACTAAAGCTGAATTCATTTCTTGGAGGCAAGAAAAACCACATAACAATACAGATTTCAGATCAGGTGCAAACAGTGGAGCTTAATAACATGTTGTTAAATGCTTTCATTTGATCGGTCTGGTTTTAACCCGGCCCAAAAAGCAAAACATCTTAGCAATACCTGATGTCCAAGTCAGCCCTGAATGATAACACAATGATGACTGTTTAGGGGGAAGTGAGTAAATTGGTATTTCAGACGACAGTTTAGACGTCGGGGTCGAGGAAGAGACTAAAATAGATTGCTTTAGCCTCTGTCAGAGTGTGTCACTGGGAATCAGCGAGAGGGTAAAGGCTTTACCTCTCACTGACCTCCAAATGTGAAGCGTCCAGCTCTACTAACTGTGACAGATGAAGCAGCCACAATCATAACACACATACACACACACACACACACACACACACACACACACACACACACACACACACACACACACACAAGTTTAAAAAGTAAAAGCTGGAAGTTCACTGCGACTGAAGTTTTGTGATTTAGCTGATAATGTCCAAATGACAGCAGCTCGTTGCATGGACCACAGAACACATCTGCTGTTTTTTCTTGTGTAGCAAATGGGCTACAACTGCATTTCTTTTTTGCATAATGACAATAAATTATCCATGAATGAGAAACAGTCAGAATATCTCCAAGAAGAAGCCAAACTTATCAATGACAAATCACCCAGCGATGATTTCGTCCTAAAGAGTCAACGTTTGTAGACTTTGGGTGTAAACCTGCCATTGGATGCTTGTTTCATCCGGCATTCTGCTCCACTTCTCTCCACTATTAGCGCGCTGAGATGATTGTGATTGGTCTAAATAAATGCAAACGAGCCATAAAGTTTTTTTTTCTTCCCCTAATACCTGATTGATAATGTGTGGAGCTCCTTTAGCTCCAACACAGCGCTGTGGAGATGGGCCTGGCTATGCGAGACTAAGTCCTACAACACTTAATATCTTAAGACGAATGAAATTGCTGACACTAGTTCAACCTTTTTCCCCCAAAAAACAACGTGTTTCTAAGAAAGAAAATGTCAGGTTGCTGCACGCAGATTGAGGGGGAATAATAAACAGAATTTGAGAAACATTTGGAACATTTTGAGGTTCAAAAGGTATATGTTTGACCTTGGAAACTGCAGTCTACACGGTTGATTTAGTAGCTGTTTGTCAGCTTTCCATGATATAACGTTGTCTTCATCAGCAGACAGAGTTTCCATTTTTCTGAGCACTTAAAGGACTTGTTGTCCAAAAGCGGAGGTTCAAACTTGCTTCCTGACCTTGGAAACAGCCGTTGAGACAACAGTCTTACAGTAGCACAGCATCGATCCACTCTTCTAGGGCTTTTAAGTCAACATGACCGAGAAGTACTAAAAGGAAACTTGAATAGTTCCATTTGAAATTGGCTGCTGATTAAGATCATATAATATGACCGAAAGCTCCAGACCAGCTGCTAAATGGACCATTTGGTGAGAGTGTTGTACCAATTGAGTTTCATTCATCTGCATGGGATATTACAGAATGTTTAAGGACTGAATCATCACCATAAATGAAGCATCTCTGACTGTTAGCTAATCGCCTATTAATAGAGGAATAATGCTATTTGAGAATTTACATTAGAATGTGAATGACATGACAATGTATGATGAATTTAGAAAACAAAGGAAAGTAAAACCTAAATCGCTGAACTTATCCAGACATATAAATTAAGTCGAGAAAGTCACAGGCTGAATGTTTGAGCTGAACCGAGCTGACCAGACGTTCTCCCGATGAAGCGTTTTCTTATCTTTGTGATGTTTTGCCGCCGAGGCCAAATAAAAGCTATATGGGCGGGTTCAGACTATGAATAGAAAAACGCTTTCTGTGTACGTCTCTGTGTCATTACCGTTGGGGTGAATAGCAGTCGTTTTGAAAGCAATCTCCGCCGCAGCCTCTCGGAGAAAAGAAAGGTGTCTGAATCAGGAATGCGTCGGGGCGCCATGGTAAACTCCACATTCTATACAAATGACAGGACCACGTTCTCCGTCCTCCCTCATACCCTGGTCAGTTTGTTTTTATTTCTCTGAAGACAGGAAGGAGAAATTAAGTCATGGTTAATATAATTTTCAGACATATAAATATAGATAACATACATACATATATTAGCCGGTTTGTGATGTAACATTATTATAATCAATTTCAAAGGGGCGCAGAAATGCTCTCGTTCTAATCGGATACACAGCAAACTGCTGTATGGAGTGACAGGTATAATCAGGACCACATGGAGAATGTTGAAGATGTTATAGATTCTATTATGTCTTTCTCTGAATAATCATCTATTCAACTCAGTGCTTAAAGTGGAAAAAGAGAAGTGCAAGAACTCCCCTTATTCACATGTTGGCGTATGTATGGTCGGTATGAGCAAATTCTTGCTATTTGTTACTCTGTTTTTGACTTAAAGCTATGCAATTTTACATAATTTGATTGTTATGTTTACGGTAAGATATGGCCCAGAAGATTAAAGCCAATACTTGCAGTAATTTAATAAGTCTGTTATTAACACAGACTTTTGTAAGGAAATATTTGCCCTTTAGAATCCTGTTAAATTACAAAAAGCAGAAAATGTTTAAATAATGTTTCATTGCTAACTTTTTCATATTAACAAATAAATGACGGTACCATCGTCCCTGCAGGGCTGTCTGTCTGCTCTTCCAGATGCCCTCCACATTTTTTTTTTAATGTTACTGCAGCTTTTTAGGTGCAGCACAAAAAAAACGTTGGCGCTGCGCCTTTGAGTCACTCAGAGAAACTGGTATGGAGAGCAGAAAACAGGACCATACGTTCTGGTACTGTGTACTGGTGCAGCTCGCTCTCACCAAATGGTGAATTAATGACACCACAACTTGTTTAGTTTTTTTTTGAGCGCAATAATAACTCCTTTCTTGCTTTTTGCGTATCATTTTTTTAGCCATGTTCTCTGTCCTTCCTGCAATGACTACTATAATAAGCTCTTAATAAATTATGCAACCAGGTGACCTGTGTTCGAGGCCGGTGTCCCAAAGTCTTTTTTGTTGTTACATCAGTGACGTTTTGTGACATGTTTTCTGTACTTATGTAAAGTTGTCTGCGTGCACATTTTTACTTAGAGTCACAGAGTTATTTTAAGCCCAAACATGATATATTTCATTAATCTAACAATGTGGTTTTGTCACCTGAACCTAACTTCAGCAGTTGCCGCTCTGTCTTTACTGCCACGGCCGTTTGGCAGTAAAGACGTGACGTTAGTGTGAACCCTGTGGCATTTACATGATACGTGAAAGGTGAAAAGGTTTGCCTGCTCATGAGATCGAGTTCAAGCGCTCTAGCTCTTGGATTAGGAAGAGAGTTGTTCATGTTTACTATCTTAGACCACAGGGATAACATGTATGAATTTTAATTATGGGCGTGGTTCTCCTTTTAAAATAGCCATTAATTAGTTAACCTTCGCTCCATCTGGATCTACAAAAGTAAAGTTCTACATACATGGAAATGCATCGTAAATAATAATCTGCTCACATAAATATGGAATGATTACTGGCCACTTTTACACTTACATTAAGTACATGTAGCTGCATCACTGTGTTCCTTCACTTTGTAAGGAGACGTTTCAAGAAAGCTGAAGTTTATTTAATTCACATTTCAGTCCAACAGAAATACAATACACATCCAGCTGGATGACGCTAGCCTCACTGCACTGTGCTGTGAGCAGCCGTTGTTCCTTTTTCCATGAAGTGTTTCTTGTGGTGGGACTTTAAACTGAGACACCAAGGCTTTTTCTTTTTTCCTGAATAAATTTCTCTAAATGGAGATATGAAGCCTCTTTACTGTCTGAAAAGATATTTATTTCTTGTCGGTATGCCTCCCCCCAAAAGAGTATTCATCTTTCCAATAAGATAAATTCCCTCTGCACAAACTTCCCTCATTAAACCTCTGAGATTCATTCAGGTTTTATTTTTAGAGGGGAGCTATTCTTCGTTACAGCGTTGTTGATTTTTCCACACAGTCTGGTGGGTTTTATTCCGTGCTGCAGGTACTCTGATCCAATATGTTTCCTTGGAGGAAACATGTGTGATAAGAGGTTAGGGGTGATCTCCTCAATAGTGGCTTTCAGTGCGTTTCAACATTCCGGTCCAAGGACAGGAATGTCATCTCCTCTATTGCTTTGTCAGGCGCCTTTTGATAAAGGAATCTGTGGAATTCACACATCCAGCCTTGTTTTTCTTCTTGTCCCAGACAACATCAGGTGTGTGAAGGTCAATCTCGTCTTTGTGCTCACAAGCACTTTGAAAATATATGCGCGTTGTGTTTTTATTCGCCCAATCAAATTTAAGTGGTATTTCATTATTTTTCACAAATTATACAACAAATTGACAATTTAAGCAAAAGGAAAGAAAATGTAAAACAAAAGGCCTGAGACAATAGAAGTAAGATAGCCTGTGCAAATGTTTCACTTGCTAAGGATCTTCTTTGTTCTTGTGGAATAGCTATTGATCGACAACCCCCCCCTATCACCCTCATAAAACAAGCCAAATCTGTGCTCTGTTTATGGGAAACTTCTGGTGGTTTTGTCTGTATGATACTTTGTTTGCTTTGTGTTACCCCCCCCCCCTTCTCTAAACCCAGAATACTTCCACATAATGGAGGAGCAGCGGGTGTCCAATGAACATAGTCTGTCTGCAAATAGTGTTGTCACTACATTGTTAACTTCTCCAGATGCAAATGCCCCCCCTAAAAAACAGATCAGAATCAGCCTGAAAGAAAAATGGGACACGTCCCATCACTTGCAAGTGTAAATTCAACGCAATATGTTTGCAAAAAAAAGCACAAATGTCACAGACAACGTCAGACAAACTGTAATCTGTTGCACCCCAACTCTTAATTGACCTTCTGTTCTCTCCCCACTTCCATCCTCTCTTCTTATAATTCTCAATTCACAAGAAATATAGCCAACTCGAGGCGAAAAAAAAAAAAGCAAAAATCTAAAGGCCATTCTTATTCATTAGACCAGCCCGCGGTGTTTTTTGGGCTGTGAGTGCCAGCGAGGGGGCCCGTCCACGGCTGCAGCTGACATCTGCTGGCATAATGTAGAGTCCAGGGCTGTGATCGGCAACAGGAACTGATTTATAAGGTTCCCTGTTTAAGTGGGTGTCTTAAGGTAATTATAAACTAGTGGGGGGGCTGCTACTAATTGCACCTTCCCTGATCTGTAATGAAGGCCAAACAGCATGAACGAGCTCATCCTGTGCGTCTCAGGCAGCGGAGGAGCGAGGGCGGCTGAGCTTGACCGGTTAGTGTTGGTTTAGCTCTGGGCTGCGGCTGCTCACCTGCTGTTCTGCTGCGTCTTCAGCCAATTTCTCTTGAGTAATTAGCCGCGATGCCACATATGGCGCGATGGCGGAACTATCCGATCGCTGGCGGATGTAGAGGAGTCGGAGGAGCAGAAACTAAACGCCGGGGAACCCTCCAGTCCCCCCCCCCCCTCACCCCACCCCACCCGCGGTGACCAAACAGCCAGCGCGAGCACAAATGGGATGACTGGAAAATTCTTTTGACATGCACAATTAAAAACAAATGTTGTTTCCACATGACACAAATGAGCGTAATTAATCACTGAGCAAATGAATTATTAGGAAGATTAGAACATGAGGTAGATTAAGTACACCAATGAGGCTTGAATTATTAACAATATTTGTATCAGTTGATTAAGATGTTTTAGAAAGAGTGCACATCTTGTCAACGCAAGTCATTAGAGGAGGAGTTTTACATTTATTAGACATTACAAGGCAAAGTTACCAAAAAAATGAAGAGCTGCACACCAGAATGCATATAAGAAATACATGCATGTAAGAGCAGAATGCATGTGTAATTACTCTATGGATGTAAATGTATGACAGAATAATGGAAATGGTAGGAAAGGCAGGTCGCTCGCTGCGCTGTGATTGGCTGAGAAGGTGGAGCAGGTTTGTTTTCAGTTACCAAGCAGCATGGAAGGAGATGAAACACAAGCAGTTTGAGCTTTTGAAGTCTGCCTTCAGTTAAGACACTTTGAGGAAACAAAGCGTACAGTAACTGGTCCCAAGCCTCGGTCTTTCTCTGGTCCCAGAAGACATTGGCGAAAAAATAATAATAATATTGATATGCAAATGAGGACAGTTTCCCCGTTTTTTGAGCAAATGCTGAGGTTGACAGAAATCCAAAAAGCATAATTCTCCAAATATCCATAGAGACTTTCACAAACAAACAAATCTGTAGCATCTTTGCATTTGTTCGATGCATTTGTAGATATTATTAAAAACTGCTGATAACATCATTGTGGAGGACAGCAATAAAATAACTGGACACAAAATGGTTTTCTAAAATATATTTTTGAGGAAATATGTAATTCCTTAATTCCTGCCTGGATGGCCTTAGATTTCTGTCTTGTTACCGTTAACATTTACATATTTTAACTCAGATTACAAATATCTCCCTGATATTAATATTTTTTTTGAGCTGCTTAAACAAACAGCCATGAAACCATTAACATGAACATTTTCACCACAACTGGATGTTAAAGAGAAAATTAAAGTACATGATCAGTGTTTATTTAGGGTTGAGAAGGTTAAATTACATGTATGGTATGTGAAGGAAGTTTTTTTCAAATGTAATCATGTATATTTAAGGATTAAAGGATACATTTATTGTCATTATGCAACACAGGGATGCACAAACAAATGCAGTTGTAGCTAATTTTCAACACAAGACAAACAGAACAGACAAAACAAAAACAGCATAACATTCCTGAACTTCATTTTTTTAAATTCGCATCATAATAAATGTCAACAACAGCAACAAAAACAATTCTCTGGCCGACATCTTCACATTAAAAACTAAACTTTGACTGTGTTTGAGCACCAAGCATCATGATGTAAACACAGGGTCCACCTCTGTTCCTCCTACCGGAGTCCGTCCACCCGTCAAGTGCTGCTTGAACCTGGACCACGATGGAGCCAGGTCTCTGTGAAGATGTGGGCTCAGTAGTCACCTGACTCCTGTTGCTGGGTTCACATGAAATCTTTTTTCATCCATTATTTTCCACCTTATTTTACTGCGACCGAACATCAGACTGCCAGCCGTAGGCCGGGTGGTGGAGTAACCTCAGATGCTCGCTAGGTTAGCTTAGCCTCCATCTCGCCAAGGTTCTCTGCACCTTTCCTGATGTTAAGTGTATTCTGTCAAATGCTATAAATGCTCCAGTAATAAAAATGACAAAAAATCTAAGGAAATTTAACAAAACAAAGAAGATGTTAATAATGACTTTAAATGAGTAGGAGAGTGAAAATGTGGGTATTGGACAGTAATTATACTTTTGCAGCAGAATAAATTATGACTTGTATAATTAATAGGACATGACAACTTTCTGGCAGTTTTATTTAATATTTCTGGAACGGGTACTGAGCGCTGCTGTATGTTTCATTACATTTTTCTGGAAGAATAAATTCTAATGTTCAGGAATGATTCTGTTAATAAATGATCACAACAACCGGGGGTATTAAAACGCGGAGGTGAGGCTGAACGTTTGAGCACTGAGTCACCGAGGAAGAGTTTCTGTCGAGTGAGTGACACAAAGGCAAGATTAGGGGATCAAGTGCTGGAAGATGAGAGAGGAATTTAGTGGAATTGACAGCACGTTCAAGGGTTTTTCAGAGAGGAAGAGAAGACAAGAGACAGGGCGATCATTTTAGAGATTTGAAGGGTCAAGATTAAGCTGCCTGATAATACGTCGCATGAAATGAACCAATTTTGAAAGTATATGCTGATGCAGTGTGAAAGGAGGAAGGGGGGGAGACAAAGAGGGTTTGTCAGTGCTTCCACAAATGACTTGGTATCAGACAACCGACTTTTGGAAATATTGGATTGTACAGTCAGACAGTTTCACCCCCTGCTGCGTTATATTTATGCACGGATCATATTTTCGAAGCTGCTTCAGGTCTCCTGCGTGCACGCTGCCATTTCTTCACGGTTAAATGTGAAGGACCAATAAAGAAGCCAGATTTCTCCTGGATCTAATTAGCCGATGGTTCCTAATAGTGTCCATAGCAATGCATTTTCACAGCGGTGTCATTTTTACCCCAGGCAATATGGCTTGAAGTGTAATTTCTAGCCGAGCGTTTAGACACAGAGGATATCGATTGCATTCAGTGAATGATCTGCTCAGAAACCCATCATCTGCTTTAATAATGTCACTCACCGCCACATTCTCTCCGCTTGGTTCTCATTAATAGTCGGCCTACGTGACGTTGTCAACATTCAACGCTCAAACAACAGGGTCTTTGAAGCGTGGCCGGTTCACAATTGGGTCATTTAATCAATTTATACAATTGAACCTATTTAACATATTGATATGCAGTTACCCCGTAATGCGTGTGGCCTTTTATCCCCCTCGAGTGAAGGAAACTCCGAGGGAGCTTTTTCAGATCTTCTGCCGTTATTTATCATGTGACATTTAGCTGGGGCCCTGATGGCGGCAGCTCTCCACTTTAATTAAAGGTTCAACCTCTTCACCGGATGACAAATTGACTGGTTTGCGCCTTGGAAAAAAAGAGTGGAGGAACATGTCGAGTCCACCTCGGCTCCTCTCTAACGGTGGGCTAACGTCGTAGGGGCGAGGGCGGCGGAGCTGGCATTTTAAGTCGAGTCACCGCCGAGCGAGGTCAGAGAATGAGACGGATTATCTACTGCAGACGGAATAGAACAAAACACATTCCGTCTTTTATCAGCTCTGTTATAAGCTTATACATTGAGGGAAAAAAAAAAAGATCACGAAATAGATGTTTTTTTTTCTCCTTTTGTTCGTCCTTATTATTTCCTCCTTGTTTCCGCTCCTTTGTTAAGTTTCTTTTGACCTTCTGTTTGTGCAGATGCCGAGATCTGCAACTCGGTTCGGTAGCGGCGAATGGCTAATGGTCCGTCCCCCGGTTATTTTACGGCAGGCTGGAGAATATGTCCACTTTGCATGGTTCCCTTCTTCCATTTTTCAAACTTCGCCTGAGTCGGGAGTGTGGGGGGTGTGGAGGGGTGACACAGCTTGAAACGGGTTTCAGGAGAAGCAGCAACACAAATGGAAGAGTAGGCCCAGATGATACAATCACTTTGTTCAGCATGAACACTTCTGCAAACATGTTGTGGGGTGGGGGGGGATTCTGCGGGGCAGGCGCCAAGGCTTCTGTGTAAGATGAGATGGTGTAAACAGGCAGATTGGCTCTCTTCTCCACGTTAGCTCCTTGAGATTTCATGCTGGCTGGATTTATAGAGAGTCACAGTGCAGAGGAATCTGCCTTGGGCTCCTCTGGGGCCGCTATGAGAGAGAGCACGGAGCTGTGAACTCCAGATGATAAACCAATATATAAATCTATACAAAAAAAACCCATAATGAATACATTTAGCCTTTTAAAAATAGATGCCCATTTTTTATTGTGGCTTTTTACATGGATGTATCCTTCCTCCTCGACCTTCATGGTCATTATATAGACACTCTATGCTTACAGATTTTATTGTTATTGTTTGAATATTTAACACCCAACACTTCATGTTTTTTGTTTTTGTTTTCGGCAGCAGGTGAGGCTCTGCACGAGAGGTGCTATAATCAATAAAATGAATAACACTGTTACTATTGAAGGCATTTGAACGCAGCAATTAACAAAATAAATCTTTAGAGCTTTATGCATTAGACGTGGAATATGATGACCTGCCGGAGGATGTTTTTAAAGAATAACATGACACTAAATCTGCTCTTTTGAGTCAATACTCTATATGTGCAGTCTCTTAATTATTGCATACATAAATTCTGGTCCTAATCTAGAATCTGTGAAAAACCTGTGCTGTTGCTGAGCAGATATAGTATGAGTAATGTTTACTGTAATCTGTGCGATGTCCCCCTACCAAAATATGTAAATACAGAAATCAAAGAGTTCTGGTTCGTTGTTCTCGACCACCACAGAGAATGTAAATCCAGGTTTTACAGAATGTCATCCAGAGTTATTAGAGCTGTAGTTAAATTTGCAGTTTGAATTTATGAACCCACAAACCCTCAATATTCTCAGTTTGCAGCCAGCAGAAGACAAACCATTGCCTTATATCCAGTGGTGGAAGGTAACTAAGTACATTTACTCAAATACTGTGCTCACGTACAAATAAGAGGTACAAACTGGAGTATTTCTACTTTCTCCTACTTTATATCTCTTTATACCTCTGTTTTACAACATGCAAGATGGAAATATTAACTTTTATACCCCTCTTTATAATTAAGTATAATATAATGTATATATATATATATATATTCTTGTTTCATTTGATTTGTCATGTGTACGTTTGTATATTAATATAGTTCTGTATAATTATGTTTCTTAAGATCTGAATAAAAAAAGAAAAATATATTACCGGTATTATTACAGGTTAAACTACCCATCAATATATTAAGTATTGTAATAAGTTCCACCTTTACTAGCATTTAAGTGATGAACACAATAATGCATCATAATTATAATCCAGTAATATAATATATGTTATTCTGAAATGAACCATTCTGCATAAACAGAAGGAAACCTTTACTTTTAGTATTCCCGTATGTTTTGATGCTGATACCTTTGTGTTGTTACTTAAGACATCAGTTAACCTGCCAACAAAAACAATAACACACACAACAAACACTCAATTGAATCATATAATTAATATATTTATGAAATTACTAGAAAGAACATTGATAACTTGAGCTTCATCAGAGCTACCCATATCCTCATGTTGTTTTTCTTCTCCTTTTAATTGTTCAGGTATTATTTACATTAAAATATGCATATAAAAGAATACATTATGCTTTACAATTCATTCCCGAGGGGTTTGAACCTTCTCACAGACTCAGACAACAAACTAGGTGCTAAATTGATCATTGATGACAGTGAAGGGGGAGTTTGTGTTGTTTGCATCGTCAGTATGGAGGGACCGATGGAGGGACCGATGGAGGGACCGAAGGAGGGCCCTCGTCTCCTCGATAACGGTCCCGCTCAGAGGGGACAGTCTTCTCGGATGCGAGCCCTACTTCCTTGACAGCCCCTGGGATCCCTTTGTCCTGTTGTAAACTATTCCGAAGGAAGGACATTTAATTGCCCGGCACACACTAATGAGTTTGCAAACTAATTAAAGGGGGTATATTACGCCCTGTGGAGGCCCACATCACTAAGAAAGCCAGGGACATCTTTAATGAGGAGCCTTGATAACCCTTCAAAGGAGGAATGTGTAGTGTCTGTAATGATGCCCAGGGTAAAGCCGAGCTCAGCCAGGGAGCGGTGTGCGAGTGTGTCGGTGTGTGTCCCTCACCTCGGCTGTGTGGAGACTTGCAAGCAGATGCCAAGTGTTTTCAGTCCATCGCCCACAGCTACCTACCTACATGTCCTAATCAAAGAGTTTCGCTCTCCCTCCAATCGGTTCAAAGATAGCAGCGCCGGCTCTCCTCTCAGTGGGTGGCGCGAGGAGATTTCTGGGTTGTTTAATTTTTTCCCCCTGTATTGTATTATTTACTTCAGAGATGATTTGATTTGTTGAGGAAATCAGAGGAGCGTTTTTCCACGAGCAACTCAAATGACCTATATCACATGTAAGAATGAGGGGAACATAGAGAGGGAAAACGTCTTGGCTGACTGAGGAAAAGGAGCAGACATGGTGGGGCAGATGGGGCCGGATACGCCATCAGAATCGATCAAGGTCATGATTAGTCCTCATTTGAAATCACCCGGGGCGCTTTATGTTTTCTAACAAATTAAACTCTTGGACTGTTGCTGAGGTTTCAGGCCAACGCTCTCCGTCATATCTCTGTCTGAGCTCCTTCTGCAGCTGGCAGCCCCTCCACCCCTCCAGTGAACACACAAGTGCATTTTAAAAAAAAAAAAAAAATTGTGTGTGTTTGGTCACAATATTTTTCCTCCCAGACAGTGACGGCTGTTATTTCGCCCGTGGCTCCTGTCAAAACTAACACGGCTTAATTGACTGCGAGCGAATGAGCTCCTGGATTGATCCTGTCAGCCTCCTCAGGAAGTGATGCTGCTCCATCTGTGAGGCGCAACTCCAGCGACAGCAGCAATCTGTTGCTTGGGAATGAGCCAAGGCTTTAAAAAAAAAAAAAAAAAAAAAAAAAAGAAAAGTCAAAATTACAGAAAGTACCTCGGGGCGCTGTGTGTATTCTGATCAGCTGTCAGTGATGACACACTCAGATGAACGCGCACGTGCAAAAGCAAAGTGAAACACCAGGCAGAGGAGGAGACAGACATCCACATGTGCACAATGTAATTTTTGCATCATGGTTCGCAATGTCACATTCAAGCAGGGCCTGTGTCTCTCCCTGAAGGTACGCCAGGAAATCAGAATGGTCTTGTCGGGCTTGTTAGACATTTGATGTCAGGCGAGGTTGTCCTCGGGGTATTTCCAAAAGCAGCTTGTCATCCATTCCTGCAGCGCCGCCATTTGTCCAAACAATCGTGGCATATTCTGTCATCTCTGGTTTTTACCTGTAACTCAACTCAGCCAGGCTCAGTCGTGACCCCCCCGCCAGCTTCTCCCTCTCTCTTTTCTCTTTTCTCACCGCCTCTCTCTTTCCAGCCGGTGATACCGGGGAATCTTTAACCAACCCGGCTAAAGAGAGCGATGCGGGCAGCGCCTTCTGGGCTCGATTAAATATTTAGACGGCTGTCTATGTAGATGGCGGCTCGGAGACGCAGGAGGAATAATCTGGGAGACAGCTGCTGTGGCACATCTGGGTGTCACTGATAGCTGGGGGAAGGTGTGCGGCTGGTGTTGCTGTGGAATGGAGGGGAGGGGGCTTAAGAGACACAGCTGTCAATCAGCTGAGGCTTCATGGCGTCCCCCGCATGGTGGGTCGTCTCACACAGACTGACGTCTGACAGACACTGACGTCTGAGCCGGATGCACTTTTTGGGGAGGACGACCATATGCTAATGCAGCCGCTATAGTCCCGAAGTATACTTTGGAAATATATATATATATCAGTTCAGCCCATAAACACTGCGATATAATCCAGCTCATCTCATGTTAGCGCTGCTACGATACGTCAAAGATATATTAATGACTCTCCTCTTTCAGTGACTTCCTGCAGGAGACGTTTGGGGGCTTTTTTTAAATAGTACTTATCCGTGTTTAAGTTGGCCGGTAGCAGGAGGTGGCTGTAGGTGCAGTGTGTCAGACACATTTGAAGAAGATTAAGTGTGAAAAGCCGCCCACTTCTCCCCCCCCCACCCTCCCGCTGCAGCCTGAACTTGGGAGGCTGCACGGCGGCGCTACGAGGCCCGGCTGGCCTGAAAATCACTTTCTGTTCCTCTCTCTCTCTCTTTCTCTCTCTCCCGGGCACATGCGATATGGATGCGTCTCCGGCTCGGCCCGGGCCTCTCCCGACACCGTGATTAATGGCACTCGCTTCTCTCCCCCCCATCTCATTCTGTTACTGTCAGAGTTAAGTGGGCCGAGGACAATAATAAACAGTCAGTCTTCTGTGAACCCCCTAACACGATCATTCCACCCCACCCGATTCCTCCCCCCCCCTCTTTTTCCCAATGAGAAAAGAGGAAGAGAGATGGAGTGAGAGATAGAGAGGAAGTGTGTGCAAGTATGCGTGTTTATGTGTGTGTGTACATGTGCTACACAAGGCAGACAAATGCAGAGTTAAAGACAGAAACGGGGCTCCGTAATGAAAATGGAGGCTGGGAGATGTGTCAATGAATCAGATTGTCTCATAAACATGTGGAGTTCAGGCATCTCGTGGTTCAAATCTTAACACCAGTATGGGTGCTGCTTTCATAGCTTTCCAAACTACAAATTATTAATGCCCATTTCATAGATTTTAATACCTACATTTCCTGATTGATGCTTTACCTCCAGCTCCATACAGTATGAGTCAATAAGCAATTAGCAACACAATACACATAATTACATATAATTGCATGGTTATGCTGTTTACGTGCAGATTGATTTAAAAAAGTCTGCACTGCACGAACTCACAACATTAATGCAACTCTGACGACAATTAATGCAGACGTGATCTTAACTGTTATAATTAAATAGCTCATGGATGTATCTAATCGATTTCAATGCTGTATGCAGATGAATGGAAAACAGTGGGTGGACAGAACTCTAGAAAACGTTTGGATGAAACCTTGCAAATGGTTTCGATCTAAAGTGGACATCAATAGTGGTTAATGGGCTAAAACATGCAAAACAACTACTTTATGCTGTTTAATATTTGTGATATATATTTGTCCATTGAGCTCTGAGTGTGCAACTACCAATATCTTTTCAGATGCATTGGCTAAAGAAAAAGGCGACCGTACACAAAGTAGGATGATTTATTTATTGATCACAACGACTTTACATACTAATCATCAGGTATCATCATCGATGAGGTCACCTGATTTCACCCTGGGTATGAATCCCTGGTCCACATCTATCATCAACCAATCAATGTCAACATGTACCCATCAAATGATTTACTACTCCTGAGATATCAAATATCAACAGGATGTATTCAAAAACTTTGATCTAAGGATTAAACATTTAGTGATTATAAAAAAATACTATAAATTCATCTCATTTAAAATATTTTGACACATGATAGAATAAAATTGATAAACATGTTCACTTAAAGATGACGACTTATTTTTCTAAATATTGACTAAATAGGTTAGAAAGTTAAAGTCAGAAGAAGAAACAAACATTATTTATAAATTGGTTTGGATTTAGTCATTTGACATTCTTAATATAATCAGTCTTATTGATTCATAGAAATGTCTGATCGCCCTTTTTTAACCAGTGATAAGACACAGAAATTGCTTACAGAAAGGAAAACTGTATTATTTGAACTTTGGCATCTATTTATTGTTATCTCCACCAGGAGATCATGTATTCAGTTGTGTTTGTGCATCTCTGTGTCTGTCCACGACTTATCTATTCTCACATACTGCTGGACCCATCAGCTTCGTATATTTTTGTGCTCATTTATGACTGTACGCACAAGGAGCTCTCGTGGCTGCAGTGATTCACACTTTTTTGAAAACATTTTATTGACTATTTTTTATATAGTCATTGACAGCTGACTCAATACTATTAACCGGCCAGTAGGGGCTGCAATTGATCAATAACTGCTTCAGTTTGGACTCTCTGCTATCTGTGTTATTTCATAACCACAATACTATCTCGTCCCGCCCTAATCTGCTGTGATTGGCTACTGGACAGGAACATACGTGTCTCAAGTAGACATTTTATTTGTTTATAAGGTCACAAGCCAAAAACAGTAAAGAACCGCTGACCTAAAGGCAGAAGCTGATAAAGAAAATACATCTTTCAGAACCTTTATGATAAACTCTGGAGCTCTGACTGATGGATTTGAGATAACTGAAACCAGAAGACAGAAATGCGAGCAGAGCGAGAGAAGACAGATCTCAGACCTGCTGTTTTAAGTCACTGGTGAGTTTTCTCTTCCTGCAACTCCTTCCTCCTCCTCCTCCTCCTCCTCCTCCTCCTCCTCCTCCTCCTCCTCCTCCTCCTCTTCCCTCCCCGGACCTGTCACTTCACTCTGCCATATCCTCCTCAGTCGAGCACTCCCTGTTCTTCCCTCTCTCTCTCTGTCTCTGAACGACACCAAACCGACCCGCCACACCAGCGACACAGCATCGTCCAATCCTCCCAGGGTTTCCGTACACGGGCAGGAATAAAGTCGGAGTTTGAGTTCCAGTCACTAACCCTGGTCTCAGGGCCTTCTGAGTCCTCCGCCGAGGCTGTGGAACCCTTCAGCACCATTACTCCCTCCTCCTCCCCCTCTTCTTCTCCTCTCTCTTATTACTGGGGATGACCTGCCTCGCAGCCCCTGGGCTCAGTGACCGAGAAATCCCTCCACCCCTCAGTCCTCCTTGCTGCTGCTGGTGGATTCGTCTTTGTGTCTACCGGAGTGGCCTCGGAGAAATGAAGTGCCATGATCTCATCACGCCGAGCCCATTGTTTTCACTCTCATGCACACTGTGTAATAGCCATGGAGATAAGGGGATGATTCAGGCCTTTCACGGGAAGGAAATGTGAAAAGGCTGCCTGTGAAAAAGTGAAATTACTGTTTTTGATGGCTTTGGATGGTGGGGGGCATAATTGCTGGATGGAAGGAAGGATGGAGGGTGAAATACACATAGGAGATTAGTATTTCTAATGCTGGAGACGGCTGGTAGGAGGCCTGCCGAAGGTTATGCACGCAGTGGGAAGTTCTAATGAAGCTGCCATGTATGCAGAACAGCAGATTGACTAAAATAGCTCATTGTTCTTCTTTCCACCGCAACCTTTAACCCCTCTGGATTGAAATTACACTCCTGATGGCAGCTCTGATTATGATATTGTTTTGATGCTCATCGCCATAGTAACGGTGATTTATTTCACATTGTTTGTGCACGGAACGGTCGCCGGAGCCTTCAGGAATGAAGGGGGAAGGGGGGGACGAGCTTAAGTATTTTTGGCAACTGGGATAAGGCTCATCAACACATGCAGACAACACGGGTCGGAGGATTACAGCTCGTAGTAATGGCAGGGGCGAAGCGTAAATAGTATAAATACTCCATGGGATTATAATTAGCCTTACTCCGCACATTTAGACACACTCAAGTGGAACTAAAACCTTATTGACTTCTGGAGACAATTTCATATTAATTGGATGCCTCTCTTCTCTCTCTCTCTCTCGGCGACTTCTTCCGTGGTTTGTTTTTTTATTCAAGCTGCTGTCAAACGCGACCGCGGTGGAATAACAGGGTGAGCGAAGCGGATTAGCATTAGCCACAGCAGGGACTCGAACGCAAAAAGAAGCTCCACCTCCACCGCCGTTAAACCCCGGGGGCCGACAGCGATGGCAGCCGATGAAGGCGAGGATTGGAATCAAAACGGGTGTCAGGGCCGATTTGAAGTCGATTATGAAGAGCTATTTAAAACAAGGGAATCGTTCGGGGCTGTGTGTCCTCTAGGTGGAGGGACGGTAACATGGAGGCGAGGAGGACGGGGTTTCCTGGTGATGCTTCGGCCTAAACATGAGAGGAATTAAACAGGCCCTATTATGCTATTTTCCGGGTGCATATTTTTATCTCAAATTACAGTTACAACATGTTTACATGCGTTAATGCTCATAATCCGCCTTGTTTTTATCACCCTGGCTATTCTGCAGCACCTCTTCTCACCCTCTCTCTGAAATGCTCCGTTGTAGCGTTTGCTCCTCCCTCCAGAAAGCAAAGTCTGTTCTGATTGGTCAGCTAGCCCGCTCTGTTGTGATTGGTCAATGTTTCACATTTAAAAAAACTCTTCCTCCGGAGCTTCAGCTCCGTCTCTCTCTTTTGTTGTTTGAGGGCCAAACTAGCCGGAAGGAGTTTTACGTCACTTCCGTAACATTGTGACCTCATAAAGTTACAGAAGTGAAGGAGAGAATTCAATGGAGCCGTTTCAGGAGCTTCTGAGGGGGGGTAACTCCTTTTAGACGTGGACTTCAGGTTTTACAATCTACGGACGTTTTACATGTAAAAAAATATATATAACACTAAAGAAGAGGGAAAAAAGTGGAAAAGCATAGGGGGCCACTTTAATATGGATCTCGTCCACTGCCGCCACCCCATCAAACACACACACAAACACCCACACACACACTGTTTCATCTTCCATCTCAGCATTCAGCATATGTCCTCCTCCCTCTTTGTCTCCCACTCTCCCGCCCCTCGTTCTATCCACAGATTTCTCCCTTATTTTCCATCCAGGAGTAGGGGGGAAAGTTGTAGAGCTAATTAAGGAGTGGGGACGCGGCAGCTCGACAGATGTGCATCGAGATGGGCGCTATTGAGTAGCGGGGATAATGGCGCGCGGACCTGGTGGGCAGCGGGGTTGTGTTGGAGGGAGCTTCTACCTGGGCGTGCATGTTAATCAGCGCGCCTGTCTGTAGAGAGCCGGGGAATTAAGGGGGAAGGGAAGCGTGTCGCCAGCCTCCAGTGAAGAGACAAGGCTGGCAAGCTGATTAAGAGCACAAATTCGCCAGTTTGGTCAGACAGGGAGATGTGTGTACGATGGAGGAAAAGGGCAAGAGAGGTGCTTATTGATTAACAGTGCTGCTGGTGGTGGGCAGAAATCTACCTACCGTTGTCAAACTAAATATTTCACAGCACTTGAAGGCATCACGATACTTCAAAGGGGCAAAAAATATATATAAATCACAAAATGCCCAACGCGTTTCTGCAGGGAGGCTGTGAAAGTTGTTGATAAATGTTAATAACTTAACATGATTTCACCACCCCACCTCTGAGATTATTTGTGTTTTTTTGCCACGTCCAAAACTCACTTTGCCCGCACCGTGAACAAAAAAACTTGCAGCCTGACGAATTTCATGACATTCACAGTCTCCTTCACGTCCGCACGCATTTTCAGCTGCTCAATAATGGAGGACGGAGCTCCGGCGTGTGAGCGGGCGACGTCCCAGTGAGGAAAGCGTTGGGCTTGTTTTCTTCAGCCTTTTGCTGTATCCGACAGATTACTTTGTGTTTTACTCCCAAAAATGACTGACGGGGCCTTTAAATAGTCAGTGGAAGTCATTAACCCGCTCTACATTACACTGCATGGCAATGAGCAACAAACAGGTTGAGAACTACGATACTCTACTACCACATTAATGTTAAATATTCATAGACAGGGTTTAAACGTATGTAAATATATCGTGAGTATACTTTGCCACTGTATATCAATTCAAAAGGACATCAACATTTGTATATCGTTTTTGATCACATAAAACATCTGGTTATCCTGTAATCATCCCTCAATGAGAATTATTTAACCGGTCATTTAATATAAAAAAAACACTTTTAATGCTAATTATTATAATTGAATCCAAATCTTCCAATCCTCCAATCTTGCATGTGTCTGAATATTTGTCAGGTTATCATGAGCTAGTACCAAATACTTTCTTCACAGTGTGCAAGGTTCAAGGTAGAATTTGTTGCAAAACTTTTGGGGAACAGAAATGCATTCTTTCATAGCTACGGTATACACAGATGAGCCCAGATACATAAAAAGAAGACAAAAAAGTGAAGTGCAGAGTGGTATAAAGTTACAATATGTGACAAGAGCCGTCACACATGTAAAGACTTGAGACAATGTTTTTCACTCCTTCTTCTTCATGACTCATTTCAGTCACATTCGTCGTTTCTCTTGTTTTTTCTTTTTTTAAGTAGAATATTTTCCAGTTTTGGGCTTTTGGTCAGATCAAACATTAGACAGATTACTTGATAAATGAACAAATAACTGCTCTCTAAACAATGTCATCCAAACATCACACAGGCATAGTTACAAAGAAAAGCTCCTAGGAAAAAGGGGACCTCTGTTGGATGCCAATTAGCAGCATTTCTCATGTATAAAGACGCAGCTTTGAGGTTCCAGAGCAACAAAAAGCTATTCACACAACTGGAGGAATCATCTGCATCCAAATTGGAAAAAACATGCCAAAAAAACCTTTATTTTTCACGTCTAGATGAATCAAATTAGCAGAATGTCAGGTGCAGACAAACTGAAGGGTTTAGAAATTAGCTCTGGTTATTTAGTTCCTTCAAACTTATAAAGTCTTTCTTATTAAGCATTAATCCAACCACTTTACTGTGACGGGGAACACCAACCTGCTGAATAGACGTGAGAAGCAAAACTCCCGTCTGATATCATAATTAAATAAGAAAAAAGAGATTTGCTGTAGTGACACCTTGTAAACAACACAAAAGTTTTTCACACACCAGTGAATAATAGTTCAGTCATTCAGATAGATGAGCAGCTTCATGCTGAGATATCTGCACGTTTTTTAATTAGAATTATCTTCCACCAACACGGCCTGATTGTTGTTGTTTACGCGGTGAAGGTTTACGGGTATTTATCGACATTTACTCTCCCAGATCTCAGTGTCTGTCGCCGATAATGAGCGGGGGGAATTATTTTTTTTACACTCAGTCATTATCTGTGTGTTGGAGTAGTCTTCCTTTTTAATATGGTAATGCAGCTGATATAATCAGCTGGTAATTGTAAAACACTTCAAGTACGACACATTTGGCGGCACTCTCTCTCCTCGAATGAAGAAATCACAGCCAGTCGGCGGGCTCGGGGGCTGCGGTTGGATTTGCCGACGATGTGTTTGTGTTCATCGGGAGAAAAGCCCGCCATTCGATCCTGCATGGCACCAATCCAAATCCACACACACAGACTCCTATAGAAACGTGTAGGCTGGTGTGACAGCTGTATTGCTGTGTTAGTAATGCCACCTCCACCACAACCCACTTCTGCAGCTTTGTTTTTTATTTTTATCATTCTCATCTCGCTTTTATTTTCTTAAAAATCCACCTTTGATTGCCATTGATCCTCCCACACGGCTGGTTTATACCTGCGTGCTATTCATGTCACAGCATCTTAAATGAATCTTTTTTTATTGCACGTTATTCGGAATGATGAAAGAAGTGTTCTCCCCACGTCCCCACGGGGATGCTGGATGCTTTTTTTTTTTTTTTTTTTTTTTGCTTTTTTCTTTGCTTTTTTTTTTCCTTAGGAGAGGATGGGATCCTGACTTTGTTTTTCTCCTTCGGCTGTTATTTCCCTGAAGAGAAGAGCGGAGTGAAGGGAGCGATGAGTGATCGACTCTGCCTTCATTCTCCAGGTTTTCGGGGGATTTGAAAGTTATTGAAAGTCTGGGGATGGGTGACAGCTCGGAGATGTCTGTGTGACGCCTAGCGGGCGTACGGGTCGGCGGCGGCGTTGTGTGTCTGCGTGCGTTGCATGCGTCCGCCGGCCTTCGCAGTGCTGTTTGAGAGGACACGGGCTCCGTGTTTCCCAGATACATGTTCTGATTCTTGTGGCCAATCATTTCTGCTCACACATGACATCTCTCCCAGATTGATTTCATTCAGCTGTAGAGGGCGGCAGGATCAAACAAACGTTGAAATAGCGGCGCGGGGAGTAGAAGGAGGGAGGGGGTCAGGGTTGGGAGGTTGCGCGCTTGAAAAGATGAAGTGATGGAGTCGTAGAGAGAATCAGTCATCCAGTCAGTCGCATGCCATGTGGCGACATATAGGTGTGACTCTATAAACCAACAATCCCTCTCACAGCGAGGCGGCCTCTTTTTTTTTTTTTTTTTATTATTCTTTTTTTTTCTAGAGGCCTCGATTTCCTCCACGATGCCTCTGAGTACCCATGCAAGGAATAATGGATGCGTAATACGGAACGACAGCTTGCAGAGCACTATCATTAATGTTGTAATTCACTTTTAGTGTTTCTACTATTGCGCTGCAACAGGAGGCACAGATGTCACCTGAATCTGCTCCTTCTAGCAGCCAGAGCACACCCGCTTTTCACCAGCTGTCTTGGAACGCACCCTGCCAGCTCCAACCCCCCCCCCCCAACTTGTGTGTGCGTGGGCAAATGTGTGCACGAGTGTGTGTGTGTTGTATATCTACATGGGCAGAAGGTTTTTTGGTGAGCTAGCATTTTATGTTTGTTACATTTTTAGTCCTTAACTTATCTGAGGGTTAGTATAACAGTTAGGCTTTGGGTCTAAAGGAGAATTGATGGTTTCTTTTTGTTCCTTTCATCACGTCCTTTTCTAATCTTATGAGTTATGAGATGCACACAATGAGTTCTCGCTTTACTTTTAGCCCCTTTTGTTTTTTCGCCAGTAAAGTTAATCATCACTCTGAAGGAGAGGATGACAACCGTGATGATGTACCACTTCTACATATTGGAAGACTAAAGTTCTGTTCATTATTTGATGATAGAGTGAATTCTGCAACATCTTTTTTGGTATCAAAACCCAAAGCAACACTACCAGCTATACTTGTATTTCATAATATGAAAACTTTGTGTGAAATATAGTTTGATTAAAAGAAATACAAACATGTCATTTATAATTATTGTTGACTTTAATGCAAAGGAAACAACAGTGTTGTCTACATCTATCTTTATGAGTAAACCCATATGTGTGCAGTTCTCAACAGTGCTCTGCTTATTTTAGTTTTTTATATACTGTTGGTATATCTGTCTATTTGTTGTCATACTGTGTATCTTTGTGGTTGTGTTGCATCTCTTGAGGTAATTTTGCACCTCTTTGTAATAATTTTGCACCTCTTTGTTGCCATATTGCATCAATTTGTTGTTGTTTTGCATCTTTTTCGGTCATTTTGAATCTTTTTATCATTTTGACTAACTTTGTGTCATATTGAATATCTTTGTGGTTGTTTTGCATTCCTGTTGTCGTTTCTGGTCTCATTTTTGTCGTTTCACAACTCTTCCTGGTTATATTTTGGGGTTTTTTGTGATAATTTTACGTCACCTTGTGGTCTATTTGTGTTTCTTTGTGGTTTTTCAACGGTTGTTTTGAATACCTTGGAGTCATTTTGCATCTCTTTGTGATTGTGTGTTGTCTCTGTTGTTAATTTTGTGTGAGGAAAGCAGTAATTTCTAGCTGTACAGTCCTCTTATTTCCCTTTCTTGAAAATATTATTATTCACCTTTACCAATTTTTATGTTTGCACCTTTGTCCACTATTATATTCATAAACATGAATCCCATCTTTCAAATATTTTCTCACATTCCTTCAAAGGGCAGTGCTCTCTTTTTCTGCAGCAAAATGCCAAACAATAAGTAAATAATGATATGGATATCACGGATACCATGAAACAGGTGTGATTAGCATATTATTTTTGTTTCATGCTGCTCGTTGGGCCTATTTGTGTTATACAGGGACCTATATGGAAATGAGCGCTTTGAAAAAAAGAATCATCAGAAATGTTCCCTATTTCTTTAAAAGGGGCACACATTTACTGTGAAGATCATCCTGGCAAAACCACAGAGGGAAATGTCAGAAAGAGGGAAAAAAAAAGAAAAAGGTTCAAAGAGAAAATAGCTGACTGACTCTGTAAGTGAAGCTAAGCTCAAAATGAAAAATGTTCATTATATGCCCGTCAAGGTGAAAGGAAGCCATCTCCTCGCCACTGCAGTTAAAATGTCGACCTCTCCTTCTCCGAGGGCGAAAAGAGGAGAAATGTAAAAAGAGGAGAAAACACTGCTCTCTGTGTGTGTGTGTGTGTGTGTGTGTGTGTGTGTGTGTGTGTGTGTGTGTGTGTGTGTGTGTGTGTGTGTGTGTGTGTGTGTGTGTGTGTGTGTGTGTGTGTGTGTGTGTGTGTGTGTGTGTGCATACATGTGTGTGTGTGTGTGTGTGTGTGAGTGATCTGAGCTGCAGTTCAGACAAGGGCAGCGATGTTAATGGCGCTGCTCAGTAAAATGACCCTAACGTCCGTTTCTTCATACATTTTACAGCGCTTCAGAAGGCCTCATTTTTTCCCCTTGTCAGCAGTGTTTGTGTATCGTTGTGTGTGTGTGTGTGTGTGTGTGTGTGTGTGTGTGTGTGTGTGTGTGTGTGTGTGTGTGTGTGTGTGTGTGTGTGTGTGTGCGTGACCTCTACAACGATCGGCCGCGCCCTCTCGGACCTCCGCTTGTCTCTTTGTATGTACCTGCTCATGTTAAGGCTGTTAAATCGCACTCAGGATGCATTTTATTCAGCGGTGGAGCAGAATGTTCCGGTCGACCTCTGCGGATCACAGATGCCGTCCCCGGAGCCTCATTACTGACAGTTTATATAATCAGATTTTACTGGAACCGCTCGGCGTGTTGGCGAATGTGTTTATTTTTTAAAAACAGCTCTCGTTCGGCGTTAGCGCTAGCCACGATGCTACAAAATCCCTGAAAAGTAAAACAGCAGGTCTGAATTCAGCGGCTGAAATGACCTTCATGGCCGGACTGCAGATGAGTTGAAGCCTCACATTTTTTGATTTGTTGGATTTTGTGCTCGTGCCAAAGCCCGTTACAATTTTCATAAGGGTTTGACGCCAGCCTGGCCACGCTTAACTACCTGTTATGGATTATGAGCTGACCTTCCACCTCCACATCTTATTTCTTACAGCAGTGTTGGACGGGGAAGGTATTTTTTTTTTTTTTTTTACGCTTTTATGAATGTGAGCAGCGGCTCTGCTCTGAACTAAAATATTATATCCCATCATTAGAAACCCCTCTATGGCTGCAAAGTCTATCTTATAATGTCTTTTTCTGATATATCTTATTCTTCTGTGCCATAAAGAACCATTGTTTTCCAAAACCTATAAAAAATTATATATATTATATATTTACCTCAATCACACACCTCAAATCCTCACAATAACAATAAATGTGTATTCATCCACCGCAGAAAATAGTCCCCAACAAATGCCTTATTTCCTCCTGTTTGAGAAACATTTGTTACACCTTACAGTCGCCAGCTATTAATCAAATCATTCAACCTTTTTAAAAATGTAACTCTGTATTTGTGAGTTTTTAAAAAATATTTCAGGCTTCAATAGGAACCAAAGAGCGAAAGACAGTGTAGGGAAGTATTGAGAGACACATGGCTGGTTTTTGCCTTATTCATTTTTGGGGAATACAGAGCAGATACAATAATTCTACACTAAGGAGGTCAACTTTTCAGATATTGTTCTACGACTAAGAGGGCATCACTTATATAGGGGTTTAATTCTTACATATATGTAGACGGGGAAACTTGGATCAAACAAAGCTTCCTTTTAAAGTGCTTGAATGTAAAACTTTAACCGAAACTGTACTTTCTTTTCTGGGAAAATAACCAAACTGAGTAACACATCTCTATCTTCTTCCAGAACCTGCGTAGTGTGGTGAAGACTTTGGACTTCACTCTCAGCATCAGCAACAAGTGATTTCTGCTGTCCCCCAAAACCTCCAGTCTCTGACAGGTAGGATGACACACTCTCATGACTGATGGAAAATTATAATCATTTTCATGTTGGAGCTATGAGCCTAAGGGGGAAAAATATAGTGTTTTCTCACACTGGGTTAAAGCTTCCAAAGATTTCTACTGGTTTCCTACCAACATAACAACGGTCAGAGTCAGGCAAAAATATTAAATAAGGTATAGAAGTGTACAATACAACCCTACAGATGATAAAAACATCTAAAATTGCTGCATTATTATTGATAAAAAAATATAAATAAATGAATATTTAAATTGATTATAAAAATAATATTATAAATAAATAAATAAAAATAAATTACTGAATATACTGCATTTTTACAGGGTTACTCAACACCAGAAAATATTCAATAGACCACACTGATGAGAAACAACAATTAGGGGAGGAAAACAATCAGTAGCATAACTGTTTGAACTCTCAAAGTTCAGGATCAAATGATTAAATTGTTTTTTTCTTACTCAAGAAAAACAATTATTTTTGCTCAGAGAACTAAGTATAAAAAGTTAAGAAACTCATGTGCTAGAGCTGAGATGAGCTAAATGTAAAATGAATAGGGATTGTTTACAGTACGCTGCTTCTCTTCTAATTAAAAGATGTCTCAGAAGGTCTCTAAATGCCATATTGACTTAAGTTACAAACCACTGGACAACAAAGAAGTCCCATTGTTCTTCTTTTTGCCATTTTGTGTAATGAGCCACTGTTTTCCTTCTGCACCTCTGTGCTGAGAGACGCTTTCTTCTTGTCAGCTTGTGCTCCGTGCAGACGGTTAAAAGACATCCGAACAGACTCATTGGAATGATAATCTGGTACGCGTCTGCACTTATGGAGAATATCTCCAAGCATGTCAGACTTGCATCAAAGCCGTTGTTGTAATTTTCTTTTTCAAGGGCAACTTGAAAGAGGAGTCGGGGAAAAGAAAGTGGCATTGGTTTCTTGTTTTTTTTTATCCTACGAGGCAGCCCGTTCAAAAAGTAACCCAGGATGATTCAGCAGGAAAACCCAACAGCCCGTCTGACTGATTCACATTTAAACATAAACAGAAATATGGCCGCTCCAGGGAGCTCTGCGGAGGAATGGAAAGCAGACCCAAATTCCAAAGCAGCAAATCAAAACCCTGCCTTTTTATTTAACTCTTCCTCTCTGTTTTCCCCCCCTCTTCTCCGTGGCTCCCTGTAGCATTGTGCACACATAACAGCGCCTACTGATTGGGCTTATTTGAAGCACGTACCCTGACACAAAAAAAAAAAAAAAAAAAAAATGGAGAAGAGGAGATTTTCCCATGTCACGACGGGATTGAATGTGGTTCTCCAGAAGAGGAGGGCCTGAGAGGATTATGTGGCTCAGTGGGCGCTGTATTGTGTGGGGAGTGGATACAGCAGGTACCACCGAATCCCAGCCAAGAGACAGACACTGTGTTGCTGGGGATAATGTTGCCTCCGAGCAATTAAACTCTGGAGGTTTTGGAGTGGTTTAGGAGGAAGCTTGTTAAATTATCCCATCGCTTCTCTCTCTCTCTCTCTCTCTCTCTCTCTCTCTCTCTCTCTCTCTCTCTCTCTCTCCTTTAACCACATTTCTCCCTCTTTCACTGGATATAAACCTACAAGGGAAGACATTTAAATTGACTTGGATACGTTGCCGCTTAATTGAATCCTCCCGTGTTGATTCATAGCATCTTTCTTTTTCAATCACGTATAGATTACACACAATGAGACATAAAGGCAAACTGCATCCACACGCTCACTCTGTTCTAGTGAGGTGACACAAAAAAAATGCCAAAAGCTGCCAGTTGATGGCAGCTTTGAAATAGAAACATATAAGCTTTTAAAAAAAAACAACAGGACACGGAATCTCTGAAAATAGTCATAATAATATTAATTTAATGCTTTATATTTAGAATTCAATCAACAAATATTACTCTATTAGTAACGTCACTTTCACTTATAATTAGCAGCCTATTTGCAGTTTGTAAGGTAGAGCAATGTTTGAAGATAAAACTCGATGAGGATTTAAGGGCTGTATTAATATTCTAAAGAGAATCTCATTACTGCGACAAACAATATGTTAGCAGTACAATGCGCCTCCTGTGTGCTTCATTAAAGTATTTCTTATGTTGCTGTATCTTTCAGTAGATAAATTAGCCTTCAAAGGTTTGTGCTCGTTAGGCCAAACATGTCTTTATTTATTGTGTATGTTTTGTGTAATGTAGATAGAATAAAGTTTTTTTTTTTTCTCTCTATATCTTTCCACCTTTTCTCATGCTAAATTATTCCTATATCTGTACATTTTACATTGTGCACATGCTGGTAGGTTTCTGCCCAACAGCTGTCTTTTCTTAACGGTTTAACATCCTAGTTGACACAGTAATCATTTAATATACAATAACATTGAACGAGACACCCCCCCCTTGAAAAAATGACTTATTTTACTCTTCATTTTACAGTATGAGCACATTCTGATTATAATAAGAGCAGTAGTTTTCTCACTTCTACTGCCTCGTACAGTTTTTTATAGGCATATTTTATCAGCAATAACTAGTAGTGTTTGGCTAAAGGTTAGAGAAGTGAGCTTGTGAACAGGAGGAAAGCTGCAAAGAAAGAAAAAAGAAAAGTGCTGCATTTTCCCCTCCCTCAATAAAACCACTGAGGTGCCCTTGAGCAAGGCTCCTTTAACCCTAAACTGCTCCAGTGCAGATCAGTCTGTGGTTTTACTGGGCAGCTTGCAGGTGTGAATGTGAGTCACACCGTTCTTGCAAAAGAGAATAATAGTTAGCAGAAAAACATTTAATGTAGTCACAATCTGTCATCATTCACTTTCATATATAGTAACTTCCATCATTAGTGACTGACTTTCCAACAACGGATCCAAACAGACTACTTCTACATATCTGTTTTATTTCTGACAAAGCAGCTGCTCAAGGAGTGTTTGCTGCCACTAGACTCCTGGGAGGTGTAGTTTTACCACCTCCCAGGAAACCACTAAGCTTTGTGTCGACAGGGGCTGAAATCTAAAGGGTAATAACTTAACATCAACTAAGTGACTGATCTCTGAGCCCACAAGAAGGGATCTGCATTAAAAACAGACATTCACGTGATGCATTCAGGTACCAGTTACCAAACAGAGAACTTGCACCGGTTCCCTGAAACCCTTTGTCTTCATTTCGCCTTTGAGTTCAACCTCTATAAAAACTCCTGCCTTGGTTTTGGTTTTATGAGTGAGGAGGTGCTCGCTAACTTTGACCGACGTCCTCGTTCTCGGGGCAAACGAACGGCCCGTATCAAAGGTGAGAGTCCACGACATTCCTCTGAAACAAAAACCAAAACATTCTCTCATTTATTTCCAAATGTGACACTGCACTTCCTAACACCCTTGGGACTTCAGTGTCCGTAGTTCCAGGTCGGTTCCTGAAAGCACAGCAGTGCTGCGTTAACCTCTTTTCCATGCCCCTACACACACACACACACACACACACACACACACACACACACACACACACACACACACACACCCCAAGGTAACTGTGGGTAGTGGAGCCCCAAAGCTTCCTCGTCCAGGACAAATTGGTAGCAAGCGGCTCATTTACTCGGAGCCGTCATGAATGGGCTGTGCCGTGACTGTGTAAACAAGTGCAAAGACTCCCAAGGGCATTCCTGCATAAATAATGACTCCAGGAGATGTTTGCCATTTGTACCACTCACTGGTTGCAGACATGGGTCAGCTAGTCTCCTCTGTGGGGAGTCCTCAGTAAACAACAGCCGCCGTGTCCATTAACCACTGTGTGGAAAGTTTACCTGGTCACAGGTGTGAGGGCCGCTCTACCAGGCCGGAGGATATCGGGAATTTACTTGGATTCTTGTTCGGGTACTTTTTGGTTTTTAGAGACAAACTTGCAGGATTTTGTCTGAACCATAAGAGTAAAAGTTTACAAGTTTACTTAATGTATGTTTGTATTTGGTTTAAATCGAGGCAAGGACTCAAAAGTAGTTATTTTCCTCGTGAGAACATTTGAGGGATCGTGTTTTGTCATCCTGCCACAGTAGAGATTTTGGACGGCAGGGGAGGAGTCAGAACGCATCACATCTCCTGTCATTCTAGCCGAGCATTGGCTACTCTGAACACACGAAGGAGGGATATAGTCGAGTACTAGTTCCTTTTCATTCTTCTGGTTTTGCTGTCTTTGCATTAGTGATGAATACCAATCACCACCTGAGTGATGAATGTGTTTGTGTCTTTATATTTAGACTCGCTCGTTCCGCGTTGTGATGGTGATTCACCAATGAAGATCTCTGTTAGATGGAAACTTTGCACAATTTAACTAGCTGGGAGCTTTTAAACGTTTTAGAGGACTTTACTTTACTCATTTTGGAGGAATTGTAAAAAAATAGAACAAAAGGTCAAAAGTGTTTTTTTCTATGAAGAAGCAGGTTTCATAAGGTAGTGAGTGAGGTCACCTAGGTGACTATGAGATATTCTATTTTTTAACTACTTGCGTGACTAAAAACATTGTCTGTGCGTGGAAAACGTCCGTCCGTCTAGCAACTAGCTGTCGAGATGTTCCACTCTGAACCAAAGTGCCTCAACGACTGACCGTCATCCCTAAACGGCTGCACGACTCTGAACTGCCTCTGAACTGC
Source organism: Anoplopoma fimbria (assembly GCF_027596085.1). Taxonomy (NCBI): domain Eukaryota; kingdom Metazoa; phylum Chordata; class Actinopteri; order Perciformes; family Anoplopomatidae; genus Anoplopoma; species Anoplopoma fimbria. The sequence goes on from NC_072459.1 coordinate 7,832,778, forward strand.
ACTCTTCCTCCTCCACTTTGCTCCAGAAGCAACGGTGCACTGACCCGACATAATCTCCGGCTCCACGAGCATTGTGTTCTTTTGACTTTGACTTGTCGGTACTGTCAGTATCTGCTGGGTGAAACTCTATAGTCTGCTGTGTTTTTTTTTTTTTTTTTTTTTTTTTAAATGGACACCCGGGCTCCGAGCAGCACTCCAAAATTGTGTTTCATAATTGTTTGGCATATAGGTTTTTTTTTTTCCTGCTCTGAGCGTGGGTTTGAGGGAGAATGAAAAAAAAATAAAAAAAAGCATGAGGATATGTCAGTGGGAGAGAGGGGAAGAAATAAAGAGGAAGACAAAGCGACACCCACTCCTCATTAGCTTAAACATTGCGTGCATCCGCTATCCGGTAAGATAACATTTGAAGAAGGAGGGGGGGGCAAAAAGAGAGAAAGCGGAAGCCCACATCCACTGCGCCGCAACATGGGATGGAGATATGAAACAAATCTCCACACTTAGTCTCTGCCATCTGTTCTTCTTGGAGAAGAGCATGCCTTTTGCGACACTTTTTCCTCCCCTCCCTCAGAAAAAAAGCATCAAGCTCTCTCAGAAACCAGACAGCTTGACAAAGTGACACGCCTGGATGCCAACCCCGTGGCTGCGTGTTTTTCACCCCCCCCACCCTCCGTTAGAATTTCTTTCTAGATAGTTTGCATATCTAAATCCAGTTTTTGATAGCATATGCGAAATACAATGTGACATAATACAATTTGAGCTCCATGTGAGAAATGGAATTATCTCGGTGGTGATTGTCAGCGCCGTGTTACAGTAATCACTTTCCTCCAGGAGCGAGGACGTGACTCACTCACAACTTGACCCGCTGTCATTATCCATTCACTCCGACAGTATTTATGCGTTTGGCTTGATGTTTTGTTTTCCTTCAGGTAAATTAGAAATGAATTTGGAAATGGAATAAATAAAGGAATGATGAAAAAGTCAGTAATCCGCCCGCAAATTGGAACAAGGAGTAAATCCCAGCGGCAGTAAATCTCCCCCTCAACGGTTCTGCCTCGGCCTTTCTCTCTCAAAACAAAAAAACAGAGTTTGTATGCTTCAGAGGAAGCGGTCGATGTTCACAGAGAAGAAGCGTCATGGGCTTCTTCCCTGTCATCTCAGCAGCCAGACAAACACCACCGGTGGTCTAATTGATACAGGGTGTGTTTTCCGGGTTCCCAGAGGAAGGTCACGCCACATGAGTCCGACACACCGCGGAGACACACAGAACATAGCGATGGCTGCATCTCACTACCAAAACAACACGATGACAAAGCCTTATTTTGAGGAATTTAAACATTTTAATAAAACCTTTTATTATTTGGTCGATGCCTTTATTAGTGGTGCAAAAGATCACAAAACTTGACCTTGTTCCGGAAAAAGTGACGTTATTTTTTAGCCTTTGTATGTAAAAGTACTCATGAAAAAATGTATTGACGAAGCCAGTGGAAATTAAAGGGAGTAAAGACCACAGCTCTTTTTTTTTTTCTGACATCAGGTGTTTTCTTTTGTTGTTTAAATCAAATTAAATATGAGATTCAACTCCAGTAATTAACTTGTGTTCACTGTGTTTCCCACACGGAGAAAAAAAAACGACACTAAAGAACCAAAACAATTATGTAACGTGTGTTTTGCATGTGGGACACAAATATTCAGCAATATCAAATTAGATTCATTTAAAATTCAGATGAGACAAAATAAATGATTGTTAACATGGTAGAAGTACATTTTCATCACCTTTCCTTCTGATTGCATTGGATTAAAGGGAGCACATGTCTCTCTATGTTTTGGGCATGGATGTCCGGGTGATACCTCCTCCACCCGTCTGTGCCAGGCGGTGACATATGGCCGACTATGCATTATTCTGTGAGTGTTTGGCTGAAGTTTGGTTTGTCTCTCCTCTGCCCCCCTCATCTGCCACGCAGTCACACTTCTCTGCTAACACAGTCTGTTAAACAGTAGCTGATGTAAAATAGGACCCTTCATGTTTTCACCGATATCTTCTTTGAACTTTGCCAAACTTTCAGCTCTATATTTTTGGATTTATCCCATTTCCACACCCGTCCTTTGAATCTCCAGCTGTTTTGTGAGGACACTGACGCTCACGATTGGCTCGTTAGCTAATTAACTTTAGTTTTTATCAAAAAATAATTAAGAATTTATTCAAAGAAAGGGGAACTTCCCTTTTAATCCCGTTGAACACAGATGCAGATGAAAAGGGCCCTTTCAGCTGGCAGAGATACAGGGGGATAATTTGCAGGCTTAACCGCTGCTCACTGTCTGAGAGCGACGCGGCCGGATCCACGGCGGCGGCGGCGGCTCTGCTCGCCGCACTCCAAAACTATTTGTTGCTCAGTGACATTCAGGCGACCCAGAAAATTCTATGTCATTAAATGCTTGGAGGAATTTGACCGGAGTTCGTTCCCGGCTCAACAACACGCCGCTCGTTTCTCTCAGACGCTGGACTTTAGAGTGTCGTCTCTTTGTCCGTCTTGATGTAACGAAACACTGCATTTACTCTTCAGGTCTGTGTTTGTATTGCTGCTCTTGCATCACAGTCACAGCTTTTTGCACTGAGCGCCGCAACGGGGTTTCCTAGATACCCTCGCTCGCACAATGCCGTTTAATTCCGGTTACACAACACTAGATGTCACTCCAATGTTCTGAGATTAGTGTGATGTGACTGCGTTCGCCCACAACCTGGGTGGACATCCCCGTTCGCCTTTTAGCGCGCTTCCACACATCCGCTCGCATGCTTTCACATCACATTACATCACACGTCCCCGTAGTTAACCACGGATCAAATGCTCGTGTCATCCGAGTCGCGGATGCCGCCTCAGATAAGCAGATTTAAAGTGCGTGTTGTTTGAGCAGAAAAGCTGAAGGGGGGGAGGGGGCGGGGGTTAGCGCTGTGGTGTGATCCCGGGTCTCAAGGGGAGGCTCCCGCTTGTCAGAATGTGCTGTTGCAGGATCTTCCTGATGAAGTCATTAAGAAGTCATTAAGAAACCATTAAGAATCATTAAGTCGGCGTGGTGGCACTCCGATGCGCGCACAGTGAAGCGCCAGGCATCAGGAAAAACTTGTTAATCACGCAGTTTATTTGTTTCCCCAGTGTGAGACTGTAAATACTATGACAGCGTGTTGAAGTGTGCATCCTAATGAAAGTCTGTATTAGCTCCTTCGCCAGTGTGTGAACGCCCGTCTCCAGAGGGGCCGCTCACATCATCGCACAATGGCTGCCTCCTCGCCAAGCCATCCTTCCAAAGCAATAAACAAAAACCTGGCGTTTTTCTGACTCCGCTCACTCGATTTCCCCTCCGTCGGCCAGGTGTCTGATTTTATAAAACACCAACGCACGTTTGTTTTCTGTCCTTTTTTTTTGTTCCCATTTGTGACCGCTGGGCTGCATTCACATGTGCGTGCACGGGGGTTTGTGCGTCGCCATGTGTTTGCACTTGTCATGCATATAGACGTGCCCTCGGTGTTTCTCTAGCTGGTTGACTGACGCCACTAGAAGCCCCGTACTGTGACGGGTCAGGAGGGGAAAAAAACAACCTCTGAAGAGCTCTTATCTGACTCATTAGGGGCCTTGGCGAGATGTTGCCTTCCCCCATGATTATCTCCATACAGTGAATCTCTCATTAGGAGGTCCCTCCAAAGCCAACCCTCAGAGAGCATGAGGCTATCTGCAGGATGACGAGGGAGGGACGGAGCCGCCACACGTCGCTATCAGACAGAGTGAGTCTCCGTGGGGACCAGCACTGACGTAAAAAACAGCTCCTTAATAACAGGAGGTGAGGGTTCAACTTGATTGTCATTTATTTCTGGATTTTGTTCCTCAGAAATAACACAAAAATGCACCAAATAACATAAAAAAAAGGACCTGAAAGCCTGAAGGAACTAACAATTTACAAAATCTTATTCTAAAGCTGGTAGAATTCGCAGAACGAGCTTTCTTAGTTTGATTTTTCTGTTTTGTGCTGTTTTCACATTCCTCTTCTTCTGGTCTGTCATGGAAGTAATTAAGTTACTGTGTTAGCCGTCACACTGTGAGATAAAACACCTCCTTAGATTAGCTGTGTTGCTTTTCCTCAGGTTACTAAAAACAATGCCGGTGTGCAGCTGAAGTTACGGCAAAACAAAACTTTATACTTTAATTTAAGTTGATACACATTGTTTCTTGTTCCTTTTGTCAGTTTCCGACCGTCAGTCAGAGGACGTTTGTTTTATGCATCATCGCGGCCTTTCCCTAACTTTAAGAATGGATTCTGTCTCACAGTAGGACTTCTTTTTGGAAGGAAAATTGTTATTGTTTATTTTCAACAACTTTTTGGACCTGTTTTTATATCTATTCATCGATTTATTACCTTTTTATGGCGGGATTTGGTCTGTTGCTTAACCACAGTATAATCTGAAGCAAATTGATGTTAGAGCTTGCAGATGCTACTTCATATATTAAAACATACATGCTAAACATTTTGGTCTCCACTGAAAACACCTCAGCAGCAGCATGTCTGACACGATAAATACCCCTGCCGTGTTCCAGGTCTCCCATCCAGCTCCGGACGGCCCCAAAAATCATTTTAACGCCTCCCACACCGCCTGCTGCGACCAAACAATCAAAACAAACAATCCCAAAAAATATGCAGGTGCGTTCAACAAAGCATGTCATGTGATCACAGCCTGGCGAATCCCCTGCATGAACTTTTTTACCGCCGTTCAGCGAGTTGCAGCCATCAGAGAATATTGACATAAACGCTGTCAAAACAGCAGAAAAGCTACATGACAGATGGCTTTCAGCTGCAATGCTATCAGTTCACGGAAGCTCCCTTTGTCCGCACAGTTGGCTCGATACCCCCTAACCCCCCCCACACACACACACACTTTTCTTCATGAAAACACAACACTCCTGCTGGCTGCGTGACCCGGGTCAAGCAACTTCTCTCAGGGTTTAATCCGTGTTGTGTGTTAACACATTAACTGGCAATTAATATGATGATTCTGCTCCAGATGTGCTTGTAGAAGTGGAGTTTTGGACTTGGCAGGCGGCTTTCTTTGGGATCCATATGGGTGTGAGCTGCCGAGGCAATATTCCACCTGCTCCTGCCGCCGTTATTTTTCACACAGGCAAACAAAATGCCCCAAATGAGAGCCATGGCATTTGGTTTAGAGGCGCTGATGAGGGAGGGGGAGGGGCAGGGGGAGGAGGGGGACATCCATATACACCTGGTTAGTACGTGTTGAAACGCGACACAGAATCTGTTCCCGCTCCTCCGTTATGCTAATTTCAGTCCTCCCACACTCGGAACATGATGATGCGAGGGTTTCATCAACAGCTGCAACTGTCTGTCAAGTGATTCAACATTACTGCGGCATCACCGCTTTTCTGTCAACTGGTTAAACTCGACAAACTTTCCTTCGTTGGATCCGCAACAGATAAACGCAGAAATAAAAAATGATGTAAAACGTGGAAAGAGTCGGCGTCTGTGGCGTTTCACCTCACCTGTTAAAGCTCAGACACACAGACGGCTCAGGATTCCTCCGAATTGTGCTAAATTACTTTTTTTTCTTTTTTTTTAAACATCGATCCAGCTTATTTTCAAGCCGTGTAATTTAATCCTCCTTTAACTAGGCCTATATATCATCTTTGTTTAGAAAGAAAAGGCCGATCAATACAAACTAATACTGACTCTCTTTGAAAATGAATCCATGAGAAACATGATGCTGCGGTATTATCATTTCAAAAGCAGCGTGGCAACCTGATCCGCCCCAGATGTGTCGTCACAGCTGCTGTGGCAGAGGTCCTATCTGACTGGCAGCATGGAGGCATTAGAATAAAACAAACTGGGTAAATAACACACTGGAACAGATCAAACCCGTGCTGCTTTTACACCCGTGCGCTGGACGGCTGTCGTGTTTGGCCTGTTGCTCTGCGGCCCTCATGGTGCTCTCAGTCGGGTGCATGCAGGTCACAGCTGACATATTGCGTAACGCCTGCAGAGATGATCGGTCGCGTCAACCGGCTGCAGAAAGAGTGATTGCATACCAACTCCACTTCTCATCAGGAATTTCCGCAGAAAAACATATTCAGGATTCAGAGCAGCAGCAAAACAAGTGGCTGGTTTTCATGTCATTTTCCTCTCTGCAGCACTCTCATCACCCACAAGATAGACCGCATGATAGAAATATAAATGCACCGTAGCGGTCCTCGGTAGAAAACACCCACATTTGAATGTATTTGTACTGAATAATCACAGCATCCCCAAGCCGGTTGCATCAGTTCCTTCTCTCCTCTCTGCCTGAACCTCGGTGTGATTAAAAAAAAAAAAAAAAAAAAAAGCAGGTGTACGGCAAGACATTGATTTCGACTTGACATGATACTCTAGTGTATTAAAACTCATTAAATGTTCATCTTGCATGTCACAATGAGCCTCAGATGCAGATGTTAACCTTGATGGTTGAATTAATTTATATTTAAAGGCTCATGCAGTCATAGCAACGGAGCGAAAACGCGTCATTCTCTTTAAACCACGCCCACAATTGGCGCCACAATGTGCAACCAAGGACTGAAATGCAAAAGAAATGACTGTAGCGGCTAAAAACAGCAGCTTTTAGCATGTCAAATGATAATATTAGCACCGTATGTCTACCAGGGGTGCAGTTCAAACCTACGATGATGAAGGGACACGTTAGCTGTTAGCGTGCTAATGTTTTTTAGAAAACTACTGTCGTTAGCTAATGCAATTGCAAACATAATACTGCACAGCTTTACTATGTGTCAAAAATCCACTATAACAAGTGTTATAATGTCAAATACATTAGCCTAACTTACAGAAAAATTGTTAGCCTAAAACTGCCATTTGGATAGAATACTCGCTGCACACGTCAACAAAAGTTTGTTAGCAGATGGAATTGACGAGGACGCGGCTTTACGCAATAAGAGGGATGAATTGTTTTCACCTCCAGTGTGGGCGGGACTTAAATGTGCTTTGTCAATATTAGTGAAACCCTGAAAAATGACAATTTTTTTTTTAAAAAGGGCGCCAACATATAATAAAAAAAATTATTACAAGTTTAAAGTTTTTTAATTAATATGTGGGGATATTTCAGTTGTTACAAATAAAAAATCCAGTTTAATAAAATGTATTAACATTTGATATTTTACATGGCATCCAACTTTAACAACCATTGCTTTGTGCCCCTCTTTCTAGATAAGAAAATATAAAAATAGCCAATAAAGACCATTATTTTCTTGAACCACTAAACCGTCCAATTAGCAAACACCTGGACAATCGCTGTGTAAAGTGGGCTTGATTGTAGATTTGTCGGGTTTTGGGAATTTACTGTACAAATATTATCATGATGGATGATCACCAAACACTTTGTTTGAAGCAAACTAATGTCTTTAATATTCCATTTTCTTGCTGTGAACTTGAAGCAGTGGGAGAATAAGTAAATGAAGCCCTGGCACCTCTCCTGGAGGACCTCTTTATAAATATCCACCATGTGACAGGAAGCAGTGGGATTTGTATGAAATGCGACCTTAATTTGAGCTAAAACCACCACAAATATCACCTACGAGCCACAAAGGAATCACAATTACTTGGACTATATTATTATATGTTCAAGTCTAAAAATGCTTAACGTCGCACTTTTAGAAAAAGGCAGTGGGTTGGGGGGATGGGGGGGGGCTTTGGCTTAAATTAGTCATCACCAGTAAAAAAAAAACTAAAAGAAGAGACCAGGCTGCTCTCTGTTCCTCCCACTCTGTGTCACATGGGGTCCGTCCTCCAGCCCGGCCCGGATGGACCAGCGCTCCCCTGATGGTTGCATCCTTTTCCCCTGAGGTCCGCAGTGTGCCGATGGGTAAAGGGGAGCGATGCACTAGCAGACGCTGGCCACAGTTGCTGTGCCTGGCACGGGCATCGTGTTGGCTCCGACCAGACCCGAGTCGTCCAAGAGCTCTGTCTTTTCCGGGCCGGCCTGAGCGCCCGCATGGGGCCTGGCATGAAGAGCGTGAGCTTGGCATCCCGGACAAACAACAGGAGGTGGAGGCATCCTCTCTCCCTCTCTCTCTCTCTCTCTCACTCTCTTTCTCTCTCTCTCTCTCTCCTGATGATCTGCTCCAAGGACGATTTCCCTTCTCACAAAACTGGCGGCGGTCGCGCACACAACAACAACAGCAGCAGCAGCGTTTTCAAAACCTTCAAAAGGAACAGAATAAAACAAAAAGGAACTGAGGGGAAAAGGTTTGATTTGACATCCAGGCTAATTAAATTGCATTCATGTTTGGATACAGATATATTTACATGCATTATGTGTTACAATCTGCGGTAGGGCCTTGGCTTCTGTGCTCTGAAAGACGGAATATATTTGCCAATATTTCTCCATAACTGTTTCACTGCATCATTTAGTCTGACATCGTGTCCACGTTTTTGTTATTTAAAACAAAAGCAAGGATTAAAGTATATAATTTCCTTCAAGGAAATAGGGTGAATTCCAAGTGGTTTCTCTAAGTGGACTGACAATAACATATACTGTATATCCTCGCCATTTTCGAGCTCTGGCCAAAGCAGATTTGATCTAATCCGAACCACAAAAAACGGATTCATTGCGTTTGTCCATCATGAGTAACAGCAGTCAAAGAGCCAACACTAGACCTTCAGTTTGTTTACCATGGATACGTTGATTCTTTACTCTGTTGTTATTGTATTCCACCACACGGCAGGTTTTAGACATTATTTCTGTTCTTTGCTAGCAGACAAAGGTTTCAATGAGGAACCTTCACACAATACTAATACACAAAGAAAAGTCTTGATGAATTTGTTATTTTGCCTCTGTTTTGAGCAGGAATCATTTGTGCTCTGCCTCTATCAGTAGAAACCCTGAAAAAAAGACTAAAGTAGTGGAATAAAGTAAAAAAAAGGGCCCAAATAATATATAATTACAATAAAATAATTAGAAAAAGAAATTGATTCAGAAATATCGGTATTCTCTGTATCCGTGGTTTGCAGAAACAATGCCAACAGCGACTGGGTTGCAGCAGTCAGACAATAGTGCTTGTTACCTCAAGGTGGTAGTTAATAGAATTAATAATAGCCGTCAATATCTTCAAACATATAAACTCTTCGGTTTAATGTTTAAAACACTGAAGCTGACAAACATAACTGAATTAATTAAAATAGATGTATCTTCTCAGACTGAGGATATCAATATTTACACAATAACTGTAGATGAACTTAAATAAGAATACAGCTATTTAATAGTATTAATAATCAAATACAACAACACAATAGCAACAGTAATATTGATACTGTTAGTCACCATCAACTCATGACAACAGCATCAAAAATAATGACAGATAATGTTGATATCTTGATCCCAAAATATTATTATCAACAACTTAAACTTTGACAAAAAAAAACACAGATATAGAACAGGAATATAAAATATATGTTTTAAATCATTCCACCACTTCTTTCATGTTTTCAACGTTTCTTGCATATTTAATTTTGTGATTAATAGTAGTGGTGTATTACAAATAGCAGAGGCAACACTGAAGCAGTAATATTGTCCAATCAACATGCACTTTTGTCATGCATAAATGTGAATAATGTTTCATGTTTACACATAATAATCATAATTTAACAATTGCACAGGAAAGCTGGCAGGCTTTGTAAGCCAAAGTCTTGCTGTTTGCAAAAAAGGTTCTGCAACTATTTAAGATCAACTTCTTTTTTCTACATTTTAACACAAGTGCTTCACAAACCTGCGCAGCAACTTTTGTAGCTTCATCCACCGAGCACTCCGCTCAGTATTCAGAAATAAAGTCAAACAAGCTAAAAGAACTGTTCAACAAACTTCCCGTGCAGACGCTGCCAAGTGAAATCCAGACAAGCACAGAAATCCTGCTGCCAGCTGTGTTGTTTCTGCAGCCTCGAGGTACCGACATCAATTCAAAAACTCTTTCTACAGCTGTCTCAATGTATTTTGCTTGTTTTTTACTGTTTCATTCTGTGAAAGTTAGAAGATGGAAAAAGGTCAAAAGGACCCAGTGATGTGATGAGAAAGCATCCAACCCTCCCTGTTTGTTATAAAAAAACACAACTCTTTACTTCGTATTACATCTCTATAATTTATTTCTGTGAATCAGCATTATCATATTGATCTCATACTGTGGCTAATGAGCTGGGAGCTATTCTCTCCTCTCCTCTCCCACCACACGGACTGACCAACAGGGGATTTGAATCCCGACATCGTCCTTCAGGCGTCACGTGACCGATGGGGAGCATCTCATTTCCATAGCGAGCTCTGCGGATGGCTAGTTCCCTGACCGCCCCAGCTGATGAAAATAAAGGAAACTGTATTTTAAAGCAGCGACCTTCCTTGCAACCCCCATAATTCATGCTGTTTATGATGTAAATATTTCAGAGAGGTGAGGCGACCCCACAGCATGGCAAAGGCCATTAATAATCATAAAAAATCTGAACCGCCCTCTCAATGATTAATTGCATGCATTTTGCATAATGCTTTGTTTGCGGTGAGCTTTAAGCAATTTACTATCAGCCGACCAAACTGTCAAAGTTACCAAGGCTACTTCAAAGTGATTCTTGTCGCTGTATCAATAGTTTCTCCCCAGTCATCTGCTTGGAGGCTCAAAGATGGAGTCGTTTCATCAAAACAAGAGCTGTGTGTCTAAGTTTCATTAAGTGCTTGAGTGATTCCTAAAAACGTCGTCAATATCTCCTGAAAGAAGTGTGAGCATTCTCACAGTAAAGATAAGATTAGATAAACATTTATTGATCCCCAGCGGGGAAATTGTGTTGTTGCAGCAGCACAAATAAATATATAGATAGAGAAAGTGAAAGAAACAATAAGTAAAAATAAACCGGAGAAAATAAACTGGAGAAAAACTATGCATGGAGACAAACTGCAAAGTAAAGTAAGAGATATGCATTTAAAGTGATAGCAGTGTGATGTAATATAGTAACGGCAGCAGACTCAGCAGGTTTATATGTTAACAGTGAACAAACAGAGTGATGTAATGGTAATTAATGTTTGTCTGTATTAATATAAAGACATAATATTAATATAACCTAGAATATGATGGCAAAAAATGTCATATAATAGAGTAACATAAGGTGAGGTACTAATATAATATACATAGTTTATGGTATAATGCAGAAATGTAACAAAGCAGATATAAAATAAAAAAATAGATATATTTATATTTAGATTGGACTACAAGATATCATCACGCCAAACGCTAAACTTCAGTCATGTGACCATGTTGTAATTCGTTTATAGACGTTTATAGCTTTTATATCAGGCAGTTTCATTCATGCTTCATTAAAGTGGTGCCCAATTATGAAAATGATCTTGCTGAACAAAACGTGTAAGCATCATACTTTTTAACGAATAATCCAAAATGCAATGGAAAAATCCCATTGGCCAAATGGAACATATGTGATGCTAACTTCCTGGTTGGCCTACAAAAAAAAAGTCATCCCTGCAGCAATCTATAGCATTACATCCAGGCAGCAACTTCCTTCACTTGTTGCATACAGTGCATTTTGTACACACACAGTGGATTATGCTGTGCCGTGTTTTTTGAGAGTGGCCTCTGCTGTCATAAACACAATCTCAGCGCCACAAAGATGCATCGCTTCCAAGCAGGAAGTAGCTATTGTTCTCTCGCTGTATGAACCGGGCTGAGCGGCAAACACATGAAAGCAGAGTCGCTGTTTGTTTGTGTCCTTGTGGCAAAATGATCCCTCCAAGTTATCTCTGAGAGAGAAAATTGAACAGAGAGAAGCAACCTTCCAGTTTTAAATGGGCTGTGTGCTTGATATCGCATGTGTGACCAATTAAAACACACAGCTGTTCTTTCTCCCATCTGTTTGAAGCCGCTCTGTATTATAGACTGATGCGGTGTGCGGATGTGATGTGTCATTCTCACAATGAATCACTGGGCTCCTCATTTGTTCTCATCAGCCACGTTGCTGTCTGATTTATCCTCATCCATCTCCTGTCCTCATGTTCTTCTGTTGGGGAATCTTAACTTGGACGATTAGACGACAGAACAAGTTTTTAGAGAGACATTTTTTTTTTTAGTATTATTTTTTTTCAATCGGAGATCACAAAATGAATTAGCAAACTTGGTCAGTTTAAAACAGGAGTTTTTGCTGCTGCAGTCTCACTCTGTCTGGTATGACCAGTAGCATATGGTGGCTAATGCTAACAAACCAGATAGATATTGATGTGTATGTTGATGTCCATGAGTTTACTGACCTTTACGTTTATGTACTTGTGTTAATGTTACACCAGCACAAGCACACATTTAATAGTAATTATCAAACTAAAGTAAAACAAAAACTAAAACACACTGCACATGCTCTCAGTCGGCCGTGTATTGATGCTGTAATTGTCTCTTGTTTCCACAGAGGATGCTGTAAAATATAATAGTTTCATAGTCTTGCTTTAAAGGGCCAGTGTGCAGCATTTAGGGCAATCTAAAGACAGAGATGGAATATCATATCAACAAGTATGTTTTATTTAGTGTATAATCACCTGAAAATAAGAATAATAGTGTTTTCGTTACCTTAGAATTACCTTCTTGTCTGCATACGTAGCAGGTCCTTTTTTATGGGCCCGGCAGCCATGTTTCTACAGTAGCCCATAAGGACAAACCAAAGACAATGGCTCTTAAAAGTGCTATTCATGTTTTCTGCATCGGCCACCAAAGTTCTCCTCTTGCTTTGCACACCAGATATATTTTATTTGGTGGAAAACCTGAAACCTCACTGCTTGATACCGCCAAATCACACACACTAGAACTTAACGGAGTAGCTACCAAATAAATGCAGGCATTAAACCAATTATCTTGAAAAGAGTATCTTATTATTACTGCTGAAATGATTACCCAATATCAAGAACAAAATGCCAAACATTATCTCATTCAAGCTTCTCCAACATGAAGACTTGCTGCATTATTTCAACTCATATGTGAACTTTCTTTAACTCTTCTTTTGAAGATGCCCTTCGGAACTTGGATGGCTGTTTCTCACTGTTTCCAGACTTCACTCCTCTGATAATTTAAGGAAACGGCTCTAGTAACTATACCAACTGATCCTAGCACTATATTGATAGGCTGGCTGAGTAACCAGCATGTTGGATCAAACACAGACGGACAGAACTAACCAAACAAAGGCCTCCTCCAGTGTAACATTGCAAGCGCTGGCAGTCAATAGTTGTATTTGATGTAGATCCCTGAGAGGCTGAACTAACCCACAGCCTGAGTGAAGATTGGCCCTGGATACAAACCACTGCCCCCTCTCTCTCTCTCTCTCTCTCTCTCTCTCTCTCTCTCTCTCTCTCTCTCTGGACAAAGACAATACATCTTGTGGCCTTGTGAAACAGGTGCTGGCAATTTAGCCCGACCTGCGAGACATAATGTTTGATTGGAGTGGAGCCGGATCAGATTGTTCCCTTCCAAGTGAGCCACAACCGGCTGACATTTTCACAGTATTTAATAAAAGCCACTCTTGATTAGTGAGGCCTTACCACAATCTTTTTATTTATTCTCGGTGGCAGAAAAGCATTAATTCACAGTAATTAATGAACAAGTGGTGGAGGGCCTGGGAACAGCTGCCTCCTCTGGGAGGCTGGAGGAAGGGACTCTTTCCTTTGCCCTGATTAGATGCACTCCATTTCCAAGCTCCCCATGACACTTTCACTGTCTAATGATAGCTGCTGCTGCAGTGGTGCTCCCAGCTTTTATGTTGTACGACATGCTGGAAAGAGACAGAGCTGTTTTGGCTTTCTGATTGCTGCAGCTGTGCAACATATTCTTGTTTCTTTTGGGAACAATTCAGTGCTGTGGTGTCCAGACTCACTACTCTCTCTTTGCATGGACGATGAATCATAGTCATGTTGGTCCAAAACAGTACAGTACAGAATTCTGATCAAATTATTAATATTTAAAACCTTAATCAGATATTTACCATATATATCTGGTACCAGCCGGGTAACACGCAAACAAGTTTATATATATTCACGGATATGGACACGGGTAAAAAATTGACTAAAAGCGGGCGGGCGGCATATGAGAACAAAAGTATGTTGTCTTTTTTCTGGAGAAATGAGTAATGGAAGTCAGTGAAATAAACATTTTTTCTTCTTACAAGAAGGAAGAACACAGTTTAAACCCGGGAACTGTGTTAAATCATGGGTAGGGGCGAGTCCGGATTTGACGAGTGAAGTCAATGCAGAGGTGTCCTAAACTTGTATTCTCTCTACTGTCCATCAGGGGGCGACTCCTCTGGTTGTATAGAAGTCTATGAGGAAATGACTCTACTTCTCTCTTGATTTATTCCCTCAGTAAACATTGTAAACATGAGTTTATGGTCTCAATCTCTAGTTTCAAGTCTTCTTCAATACAGCATGATGTTCATTTAGTCAATTATGGTCCATTTAGAGTCAAATAGACCATAAAGCAGGGTATGCTTTAGGGCGGGGCTACTGTGATTGACAGGTCTCTCCAAGAGCCGTATACATCGTCTCTAGGTCACTCCTCTGCATTCCAAGTATGGTCACTTCCTTTCATTAGTTGCAAAAAAAATGCAAGATGGCGACGGCCTAAACAGCAAACTCAAGGCCTCAAACATCAGTCCACAAACCAATGAGTGACGCCACTACGACTACTTCCACTTCTTATATACAGTCTATGCTCTGAGATAATTGCGGTTAACAGGTCGGTTTTGAGCTTTGCTGGTGCAGAACTGGACCAGTGCAGGACCTGAATACCACTTTGCATGTTCTACCCTGCAGCTACCGCTTTAAATTTCACAACAAGTGACGACATCAAAAGGGAGAGGAAAGAGTTAAAAAATTAAAAATATAACAACCCAATTTCAGAATCTGACTTCACACAGCAGCCACAGCAGACGTGTTATGAGTCCGCTTGGAGTCGTTCAAGTTGCCATCCATCTCATAATGTGCCCATTCCAGCATTGAAATTTTTTTATTTATTATTTCAGTCATTTTGTTGTCTTCCAGAGCTTCCCTTCTCATATCCTCTGTCTTTGGCTATCACTCGACTTTAGTCAGACGGATAAGCTGATCTCTTTTATCCACACTTGATCTTTTTCTCTTTTATCCCCCCCCCCCGACATCCCTCTTCCTTCCAGTTGGCTGGATATAGAGGTCTGCTTTATGAAAACAGTTTAGACTTGAAAGGGAAGGAGTGAGATGGCGTGGGTTGAGGGGTCGTCCAGCCCACAGGTCGGACTTTCTTTCGTATCTTGTCTGTCACTGTGGAAGCCATCAGCGCTTTGGCATCCAATCAGCTGCTAATTGTCTGCCGTCTTCTTATAGATACCGTCTGAAGACCTGGACTTAAATTTAGACTTGCTTACGTGCCAAAAAGTTTTTTCTCCCACAAAGAAGTGGTGGCGGTGAGCGAGGAAACCAATCCAGTGTCAGTCAGGTGGAAGTCACTGTTTCGTTGCTGAGATAGAGCCCAGCTGGACTGCGGAGGATGCAAGCTTGTTTCTCTTATTATTTCCATTATTAATAAATATAATACATAATGTGTTTCTCTATAAATAGATGTGTTTATAAAAAATATATAATTCATCCATTTAATAGCATTGTCACTTTCCCATTATTTTACTTCACACAAATACAAACTGCAGTCTCTTAACACAGTAATAAACATCCGGTAATTAAAAAAATCTGAGAGAAGAAACAAATCCTATTAATTTAATTCTGCCCATTCTTTTAGCTCCAACCTTTTAATAGGAGAGCATATATCAAAACAGATGCAAGATCAATGCTGGACGACTAGTCATAAACATTACTCACAAGTTCATGTTTTCAAATCATTTGCTTTACATTTTCACGAGTTCAATTTCACAGTATAAGCCTGATATATCTCCTTCCTCTGTGCCATAGAGCTGTATTGTTGTCCAAAAAACTAAAAACTCAGCAATGAGCCACACATTCACGCTGGCTGACATGTTCCTTCATAACCATGAACACGCTGTGGTTTATTTTGACTCAATCCCACACGCTGCTGCCAGAACTACTTACCAAAACACCAAATGTGTTCTAATCAGCTGCTTAAAAATAGTCCCAACAAATGCTCTATTTCTTCCTGTTGGAGAAACATGTCGAGCTGTTTCAGGAAATAACTGAGTCCTTCTTTTTGTTTACATCTTCAGTGGGAATCAATGGGCTTTGAGCTGAGAGATAAAGAAAGGGGAAGGGTTGTTGGTTTTGTTATTTTTATGGGATTTGTTGGCATAAAACAAAAATGTACAAACTTAACATTTTCAGGCACCAATCTGTCTTTGGCTACATACATAACTGACACATTATGTCATGTTCCCTAATTTCTGATTCTTATTTTTATAATATATTTAAGTTGTATTAATTGTGCAAACTTTGAGCAACAATTTAAAAATGGAAAAAGAATTTGGGTTTATAATGATAAATGTCAGAGAAAAGCTGCAAATTATACATCAGAGAAGATAAAACCTCAACTGTTTGTCAGTTTTATGTAATATACGACTTAAAACAGTTTCATGACATATTCTGTTCTTTTTAACCATTTGATTCACAGATTACAACTGACAAAAACTACTTCTTTTAACTCATGATGTGCCAAAAACAGACCATCTGTCTGGTGCAGATGAACCAGATTTAACCAGCGCTCAAGCGCTTTTTCTTTATTTTACTGGAGTATGTTTTGATTATTATTTCTGAAAACAATAACAAGAAACTCATTTGGATACCTCAAATTATGCCGAAGTAATAAAAAAACAAATAACTCTAAATTTCTAAATATATTATTTCCCTGGAAATCCAACATAATCAAAAAACCTTTTTTTAGTAAAATAATTTCTGAAAACTCAGCCTGCCACCAGTGATTTGTGCATTAGCAAAACTTTTCTGACAAATCATAGCTGGTGATTTAGTACTTATACCATCATAACACTTCATTATAAGAATGAAGGCAGAGCAGCTGGTCCAATTTTCACCCGAGACACTCAATAGTCACTCAACAGTATTTGGGTGACATTACAAATGATTAGTATTTGTAGATACACGTGTACCAATGCTATGCGCAAGTTTTAGATATTACATTTCATAGTATGCCGGCGATTAGATTGTATGCATGATCAAGTTCTGATGGTGTCACGTTGGAAATGGACAGCATATTTTATTCAACCTTCTGTTCTAATTTGTTTGAATGTATGAATAATGAGGGGAGCAGAGCGGCTGTCTATTGAACCTTGTATTTATGGGCCCAATGCATTAGAAAGTGCAATTCCTGAATGATAGAGAAACCCATTAAAGTAGTAATAAAATTGCAAATGTCTCCCTTCTCTGTTTTCCTGCCTTTCAATATGGACAGCGGAACACGTTGCTCTCACCAACTGTGTGCGAGTCTGCGGCGAACACATACATAGCAATATGATACAGAACACATTTCCCAATCCAATTCCTCCCCGCTGCGCCGGTGAAACACTTGGTGAGATCCATCTTTTTCAATTACGGCGAAAGAGGACACGCATTTCTTTAAGCCTGGAGGGAGAGGGAGGTTTTAAGGACATGTCTCATCCCCAGATCTCAGCCCGCATTAAAATGTATTGGTGCCATTCGATATTAAAGGAAAATCTGCCGGATTTATCGGCGAGAGGCTACGCTGGGGAATCGGCGTCCGGAGACACACACTTACATACAGGAAGACTGCTATGATAACAGATTAATAATAAAAAAAAACCATCAGCAACACGGTCGTGTTAAAACCGAGGGTTCGTCTCAGAGGGTGTAGAGAAACATTTGTGAAAGTATAATTACAGTTTATTTAAATTCAGACCTCATGTTTGTAGCATCAATACATCATTTTAACCACCAGTTGTGTTGAAAGTACACCTGAGAAGCACCAAACCATACGAATTAAATGATAAGATATGCCATTTTTTCATTGCCTCCCAAAATAAACCATGATTTGCATTCCTGTGGTTAAGATTTGGTGAGGTTTTTTTCACAAGTCAAAGTCACACATGCTTTGTTGACCCATCCATCCAGAGATGTTTAACCTTTGATCCCCATAACTCTACTTCTCTCTTGATTTATTCCCTCAGTAAACATTGTAAACATGAGTTTATGGTCTCAATCTCTAGTTTCAAGTCTTCTTCAATACAGCATGATGTTCATTCAGTAAATGATGCTCCATTTAGAGTCAAATAGACCATAAAGCAGGGTATGCTTTAGGGCGGGGCTACCTTGAGTTGACAGGTCTCTACCACAGCGTTTTCGTGGTAACGGACTGTTTACATCAGACAGTTTGGGTAAAGATTGTACCGTTTTCTACTCCAAGTAAATTTGCCTAACATGGGAGTTTCTTTAAAGGGCTTCTCGTGTTCCTTGAGTGATGCCAACTTGTAGAATCCACACATCCATTTTTATATTTTCCACCAAGTTATCTAAGATATGTAGTACCACCAGAGCTTTTCATGGGTGTGCCCTTGGGTCTCCTCCCAGTTGGATGTGCCCAGAATACCTCCATTGGGTTGCCGTCCAAGAGGCATCCTAATCAGACGCTCCAACCACCTCAGTCGGCTCCTTTCAATGCGAAGGAGCACTCCGTTGGAGCTCCTTCCAGATATCTGAGCCCCCAATCCAATCTGACCCTACTCAGCCTGTCAAAAACACTTGGATGTATACTATCATTATTTTAGTCAAAAACCAAAACTCATGGAATAGGTAAGGGGATGGAATAATGTTTTTCCAACAACATGAATGATGTCCAACACTATCAATATTACCTCAAGACTGTAATCAATCTTTGAAAATAAAAGCCGGAAACACCTGAAGGTGTGAGCAAAGATTCACAAGTCACCCACTAATGGCATCGTCCGGCTGCAGTGTGATGGACCGGGAGCTGTGCCGTTAAAGGTTACGGTAGCATAGTGTGCGCCTCCAGCCAGTACCCCCACCCCCACCCTCACCATAATCAGTTGAGTGTGTTCATGGCGTTTGGTGTGTGATCACTCAAAAGTCCTATTGTGAATGGGGATTGCAAACACCAGGGTTCTTCTGAGTAATGGACAGAGAGGGGTCCCTGTTCTCTAACCCACCTTCTCCATCATAGGCAGCAACTGCCCTGCAGGCACAGGGGGGGTGGAGGGGTGGTGCAGGCCTGCGAGCCTTTGATGCTTTCCCCACCTACCTGTGATTCACAGCTGGTCATTTGTTTTTCCTGCATGCAGCGCGGCATGCGGCCTTTCTGATCACCTTAAACATGCACTGGTGTGTGTGAATCCACGCCGGCAACAAGCCAGCAACATCCTCAGCTGCTAATCAGGGAGCCAGGCGGTGTCCCTCCTCCTCCTCCTCCTCCTCCTCCTCCCCCTCTATACTCCCCCCTGACCGACCAGAAGAAGGGAATTACATTTCCCATGGGTGACCCAGCGCTGGGAAACAAGCCCCCGCTGGCCTCGTGTTGGTGGGGGAAGATGAAGATAGCCTGTGGGGTAGATTGAAAAAGCGACAAAATCTTCCCCAAATCAGAGGGGTGACCTAGCCCAGATTGTTTGCCGGATTAAAAGTCAAAGTTTGTGATACTTTTCATTTGTCAGGCTACGGTGATTGATTTGCGCTCTAAACCCCTTTTAAGTGCAGTGGCATCGTGGCGGTCGTCGGGGGGGCCGAGTCGCTCCCGATGACATTAAGAACACTGAGGTGGAGATATAGAGAGGCTCATACCTCCATCTACACACCGTCTTTATTTGTTCCACACTAATATCTAGTGAAATAAAATGAATGGTGAAAGGATTAGTTGACTAATCGATGAGTCAGAAAACGACCGCAAACAGTTTTGATAAACAAAAACGACCTTCATCAAACACTCACGTTAAAGCTTCTAAACGAAGAAGATTTGCTATTTTTTCGCTATATATCATTAATCACATTTTTTTGGGGGGGGATTTTTGACATTTGGTTTGACAAAACAATATTTTTGAACATGTCAATTTAGATTTGCCAAGTCATAATGGTCATTTTCACTTTCAAATGTAATCTTTAGACTCAGCAGTTATAGTTGTTGGTTTAAGGAGGATCTCCAACATATTGAAGTTATTGAACGACTTACAAAAATGTCTTACAAGCACATTTCCCAAGGACTACATATGTAAATCAAAGTAATTTATTTAGTTGCATATTTGCTCCAAATTTCTTTTGCAGCCAATGTGTCTGTGCAAGAGACCTTCAGATAATCTCTTTTAAAATACCTGCTTCAGTAAGGAACTATAGTTTTAAAGCTTCACTTTGAGTCCGTGCTGTAACATTGACACAGCTCCTCTCTATCAACAGTTTAATCTAAATCATGTTATTCCACTAAATCCTTTGTGAAGGGTCCATAAAGAGTCCGTCATTTAAATAGGCGCTGGGTGCCTCTTGCTCCATTCTCTGACCCCGTGAAGGTCACTGTCAGTCTTTGTAGTAAAACTTTATGAGATGAAAGAATCCCCAACTGAGTGGAGACCTTGGTCTGTAATTGCTTGATACCCTTCTGCTTAATACAAGAGAGAGAGAGAGAGCGAGAGAGAGAGAGAGGGAGGGTTGTGAGGCTCAGACGGCGAGAGAGAGAGTCTCATCTGTGATATTCACAGATGAGATTGAGTGACTTGGAGTTGAATATTCCGGATGATTCAGCTGGACGCAGCGTTCGGGGCTCATCCTCTATTGTTTTTTTTGTATCACCACAGATGGGATAAGAGTGTGTGTGGTGCTTTTGTTGTCTCCGTGCTCATCGCTGCTCTGTTCTTTATGATCCCGATGTCCCCGGTCTATTCTACACAGAACCGCCGATTGTCTGTGCAAACAAAACCTCCCTCCCAAGTGATCGCTTTCATTGAACCATGGACACTGTATGAAAATATGTACTCCGGCATTCATGTGAGGGAAAGGGCAGCCGTCAACAATACCTTTTGCCTTTTTCAATACGCAGAGCGCATCAAAAGACAAGGCGGGAAAATGATAATAAAATGCGGCGGAGTTGCCAAGGACTTCACAGTGATTCCACTTTTTGTGGCTTTTTGTGTCCTCTTCATAAAGAATAACAATGGCTGATTGCCTCTGGTCTCTCGCTGGGAGCCAGGCAGGGGCCATCAGAGGAAGAGTGATAGGACGCACAGGTTGGGGCATATGCTGGCGCAGACATGGCCCCTAAACTTCCTCTCCATCATTCTCTCCATTTACCCACCGCTGAGGCACATCTGGGTCCAGGTGGCTTCGGAAACATGTTGTCAGCATGTTGTGGTAACTGCCTTAATGGCTTGAGTCATTCTAACTGACAAGATGGGGAAACAGACATGGCAGAGTCTCACTCAGCCTCTTTATCTTGTGTTTACCCACCACTGTTCCATTGATAACAAAGAGCCTCCTACCTCCGCGGCCCTGCAGAGGCCCCGACTCGGCTGGCCAGGTTAGAGTCCTCTGGGTTTTCATGAAACAGATCAAATAGAGCAGCTCTGCGGTGGTCGACTCATGTAAACACACAAGGCTGAGTGTGACTGAAGAGATGTTTTTTTTTTTTTAATGTGATGTGTGTTTGATTCCTGACTATGAGGCCTTAAAAATCAGAAAACTAAGCAGTCGATAGGGATTGACATAACCGTTTAACATCACTCAGTTGAGGTTTCTAGGTTGAGGTTTCCAGCGTAGGAAAGGTTTATATGAGCACTTAGCTCAAACACATAAAAAAAATAGCAGATTTGAGACCTCCTACTCCTGTTAGGTGATGTTACAACAACTTGTACAAGTATTTTTCGCGCATCTCACCATTTTTATGACCATTGTTCTGTCCAACTGGGAAACAGATGCCTATAAGCACAATACCTAATACTATTTCTATGGCTGTCCTGGGATAAATACATTCTTAGTCGTAAAACACTCTGACAGGATTTTGTCAGCTAACGATTAGCTGATTTAATCAACAGATCTATAAAACTGAGTTTCTCCAAAAAGAATCCCACAAAAAGCACCACTAAAATCTGCTTTTTACCAGAGATAGGATCACAAGTTTCTTGGAAATAAGTCAATACTCTGTACAATGTGCTGTAGTTCTGCTTCTGTTTTAATGAACGCGTCTTCTATATGATTCAGAACAGGATGTTATCAAAATTTTAAATCTCCTTAACTCTAAAAACGTTTTGATGCATATACTTGAAACCCAGGAGGAACAGAAGAACACATCAATAAAGTATTACACCCTAGAATTAAAACAAAACATGCCTATAGTTACCTATGTGTATGGTCTGAAAAGTTACTTAACACATGAGGGGTGTGAAGAAAAACTACCCAAAATGTCGAAATACTTGACTGCAAATATTATATGTATATATATACATATATATATATATATATATATATATATATATATATATATATTAGGTACAAAAAAACCGTCCCTGGTGTGTTAAGCTCTTAAGAGGTATGAATCTTGGTTAAGCTGTGTCTCTCGCCTCTGAAACTTAAAACCTAACCCTGGAATTCTTCAGTCACCGTTTTGGTCAAGGCTTGCTTTATTGTTAATAATCATCTTCATGACCTGCAAGAAATAATGATCTAGTTCTACACAGAGGTGAGGCCAACTCTGAGAAAAATGTAAACATGACATGTTCATTTTTAAGACGGGTCACAAACAGGTATTTAAAGAACTCCACAAAGTGGTCTTTTATGTTGTCACTGAGAAAAGATAGTAGAGCCGTTTTCAAAACAACATAAATAATACCCACAAAGCTTTTCAGGATATTCAGAAAGGCCAATGCACTTTTGCTTTGGCATTCCCTCAATGCTGTTAGCAGCTGTAGTTGTTTAGAATGTAGCAGCTGTTGGCAGCAGAGCCAAAAAGTGGAGTTTCTCGTAATTGCATGGATAAATGAACAACTGTGCTGATATATTAAGCATTCATGAATTTGTAAACCTCATCAGCTCCTGATACACCTTTATTTTGTCATCACACACACAAGGTAATACCTACCAATTCTAAACTAAGGGATAAACGTTAGCTTTGGATGAATCATAATGAGCTGAACTCCAAAATGAGCTCAAGGATTTTTAATTGACAGCACAGTCAGTTTGTTGCACACACACACACATCAAATAAATTGGCTTCCTCCGTTGAGCTTCAAGTGTTGTGTAAGAGCTTCCAGTTAAGTCCTTAAAACAGTTTATTGGTAAAAATAAAAAGTTGGAGATTAGTCTTTGTTTGTGCTGGCGTGATGACCCAGAGGAGTTAAGGATATTATCTGGATAGAGGAGGGACTGAGAACCACCACAAGTTACAGAGAGACGTGCACTTATGTTTAATTAACGCAGAGTTCAAGAACTGCTGGCTTCATCCGTTATAGAGACGGGCAGACGGAAGCTCCTTTAATTGGGAATGAGGGGAAAAAAGAAGAATAAAAAAAACAATTGAGCTGAGTAGATGGGTGGTGCATTAAGGTCAACATTTTTCATAGAAATCTCCAATCTTCTCTCTCGTACAGCATGATTAACTTTGTCACAGCTTCGTTCTATATTTTCATGCGCCGAGATAATGACTTTAAAGTTGAAGCTATAATTCCTATATTTTTAATTTATGACTCAGATAATAAGGTGTTTTTTCTTTTACAATTTATTATTGCTGGAATTAACTCAGAGAGATAGTATAAATCTTTGATGTTTGATGATGTGTCCTCTTCCTCCTGTTGCTGATGTTACATACTGAGTCCACTCTAAAGGTCTTTACTCATTTGGGAGTTCTTTTTTCTTTGTTTCTTTATTCCCACATTAATATATATTTTTAAACTGTTCTTTCCATCATGGGTATTTTCACACAGAACGTTAATGTTGTGCTGCAAAAAAAGCATGGTCCTTTTTTTTTGTGGAACGTAATTTCTTCTGAGCTTTCATACCATGAATAAATGCACCAACCAATCAAGTTGTGTGGAACGGACATACTGTATATTCAGAATGTACATTTTAGTGTACAACAACACGGACAACAAACTCTATTTCACCTTTTAACCTTGACAACGAAGGGACAGAGCAGATCCACTCTTTCCTGTCTAACCTTTCACAACAAAAGGTTGGTAATAAAAGGTTGGAAAGAAAAGTTTGAGACGGAAATTCAACATACGTTTCTGTTGACTAGCGCTGAACAAGAGCAGCGGCAAAGTGCGGTCTGTGGCGAGCTGCCATTCGATGTCTATGGAAAGCTGAATTAAAAGTTGGCAGTGAATAGAAGTCAGAGAATATCTTCAGCCAATCAGTTAACAGAGACCTGTGACTCGTGTGACATGTTGATCGATGTAACAAAGAATTTATTCCCTTTTCAAACACAAAAACACGTCGTCATGCTTTAGAAATTATTGCTGCACACTAGCAATTATCAAAAACAAAAATAATTAACAATAGTCAAACAGTTTATACTAAGACTAAATCAATCATGGGCTAAAAGGAAAACTGTTTACTGAGAATTATCACAACATCATGCTAGTAGATTCTTTTTGAAAGGGTTTAAAACTATATATATCACATTGTTCTTTTGCAGAAATAATAAGAAAAATATCAGTATTCAGTTGTTCCCAGAGGTCAGTTTGTGAGTAAATGTAAAATGATAGCCTCAAATGAAAAGATAGGTCAGCCCTTTTTATATGAAATTCTGTAAAAATGTGTGTTACCCAAAGAATAGGAGATTAAGTAAAGACGTGAGGCCCCTGAGCAGCCCATGTTTTAACTTGTCATCTCTGATTTACTCTTGCAGATGGAATATTAAGTACGTTCTTCTAAACACAAGAGGGGAGAAAAAAAACAGTAGAGAAAGGGAATTAATCCGCTTGGCTTTATTTTGATAATGTTTTAGAGCTACGCCTGCCCAAATCCATCAGCAGAGCTGTTCTACTTTCTCTTCCACAGACGAGCCAATTCTTAATCCCAATTCATCTAATTGTACCTCAGAGTGCTAATAAATATTGTTATGAATTATTCAGGCTGTGAGTGGGCTGATGACACAGAAACGGATGCAGTGAGCAGAATTCAAAGCACTCCAAATTGGAAATGGGAAAGTGCACTAAATTCTCTCCGAATTTGAATTAATGGAAGTTACATGGAAAATGAATAGTGTGGGGACGTTCTCCACATGATTATTGTACTAATGGGGATGTTAGTGCAACTGTCCAAGGCAAAACACTGATGGTTCACAGAATGCAAGCTGATATAAAAGGTAAGTGCCATTAAAACATCATGCTGTCAATGATAATAAACAACCCAGTATTAATATGCCTATTACACGTGAAAGTTTGTGCGCTCCACTCGACTGCGCTAAACTAAATGACGTTGCCTGAACTCAGCATTCCACCTGGGTGCTTATGTCACAGAAAAATGCTCCAATAATCTATTCACGCCACACCTGACAGTCATTTTTACGCCCTTTAAGTGCTGCTTTTAATGCATTCATCTCTTAATTTGCCGCCCTGGATACTGTATGTTTTCAAATGTCATCCATGTTCTGCACAGCTGGGTTTTTTTTTTTTTTTTTTTTTTTCTTTACAACTTGCTTCATGGCTGCAGGTCCACAGGGAGCAACCGGGGATTAGGCTCCGTGGCAGCATTGTGCCGAGTCTGTCTCGTCGCGGTGCTGTTCCACTACTGAGCTCCACTAATGGCCACTGCTCAGACCGGGCCTCATTAAGGCAAACTGACACCAGGAAACGCGGCGCTCGCAGTAGGCGTGATTAGATTAAAAGTTCAGACAAGCCCTTGGTCTGTGTAATTTGTGGGGCTCCGGTGATACACAAATAAACAAAATGCAAGAGCACTTTAGAAACAGCCCCCTTAATTAGCTCATTGAGAGTTGGGTAAGCAATATCAACACCGTGGCCTTGGGCCCTGGAAGTAGCTGCTGGAATAAAGGAGGTGGGGGGGTGGGTGGATGGTTGAGGGGAAATGAGGGACAGAGGAATTATTCACTGTACAGTCATGTTTTTATGAGCGTTAGTTTTCAGCAGCGGGAGGTCATTGAAAGCAGCAGCTCGGGTCCAAGCTGCTGATTTGGGGCTGGAATTAAAATGTTCCACAGCTGTTTGGCTGGTCTCTGTACCTTGACTAATGAGTTGTGGAACGGGCTGAATATCTCGCCAGTCGGTGACATCCTCACTTCAACCAGTCAACTGTTTCAAAGTGTTTTTCTGACTAAAATACCACCTGCCCCGCTCAGCTGTTGCTACAAAACAGCTGCCTCCGCGACACACGTGGACCGCGGGGCACGGCGGGCAGACTTAACTTTTCATCAGACCGCCAGCACAATCACACAGCTTTTCATACTCAACATAGCAATTTTTTTCAAGCAGTGAATTCACCGACAAGAAGAAAGACTAAACCTAAAGGCTTTGGAACACCACTGTTGCTCCTGGAGACGTTATGTCACCTGAAATCTCTGTATTACTTTGTAGGGGCTTTGATACACTTATCGAACGCCGCAACAGCAGCAATGGTATTGTTTTTACCTTATGAGTCTGTTTGTGTGTGTCATTATACCGAAATGTGATCTTGGAGACACCAACTTTAGCAGGAACTACCACAGTCAAGGTTTACATTTTATCACACAACTGTGCAACATTCGGTAACGAAACTTTACAGGTGTGTAGTTAAGATATAAAAAAGGCCAAATTCGAAGATGGGTTTGGTCCAAGTAAGGGCACCAGAAGTAGGGAGGGCAAGATTGTCTTTAGTTAAAGCTCAATTTGTTTAGTTTTCTAATAGTTAGTTTCTGTCTGACAAGTGACCCTGTTTGTTTATCTTTGTTTTTCTCACACTTGTGGACCAGGAGGAAGATTTAATTGATAATTGAGAAGCGGTGACAGGAAGTCTCATATTGTGTTTGACAAAAAATGTTGTAGCTGTCTGTTGAATCTCAACAACCTCTGAATACTAACTGAAAAAAAACCTGCAGCTCAAACTGGAGCAGATGAGAAAACAGCTGTCAGCACTGTTCCTGATTGTCGATGGAGATTAGTGGGTGCTCATCCAAGATATGGTCTTGGGAGGAAACACTGAGGAATCACAAAATATCGTGTCCTTCATGACAACCCTGCTCCTAAAATTTACATTTGAATAGTTTTGTCAAATGTGTTTTTTAAGGATATAATTGCGTGTTTTGTTTTTCTTTCTCTCTTTTGAGTCCGGGGAATGTTTTTTTTTATTTTTATTTTTTTATGTTGTCAGGGCGGAGGGTTGGGGTTGGTATGTTAAGTCTACAAACAATTTGGTTTCAGTTAGGCAACGGTTGAGGTTTTGGTTAAATATTGAGAAAATAAACACATCTTGTAATATTTTCATTATATTTATATTTAACGAAGACAACAACAATCTTTACTAACTTTAACCAAGTCCTTTTTTTGCCTCAACATAACTATAAAAAAATAAATCACCCTTTTGCTGGTTTGTCTGGAATAACAAAAAACAGTGGAAGTTACTTTACTTTTTTTTTTGGAGCAACAGTTTCATTATGTAAACAAAAGAAAAAAATAGGAAAACACCAAATTTATTACAGATTTAAACTAGTAGTGAATAAACATCATTTTTAGGAGATTAAGTTGTTTTATGGCAAGGAAGATCTGCAGAAAATAGAGGCAGTTTTCTAACATATTAAGAATTTTTTTCTGTCTAAATAAATATGTGAAGAATCAGATCCAGCAATCGATAAACTCAGAAACTGAGGTGGATAATCAAAATCAAGACTCGGAACACAATTCTGAATACAGATTTTACCACAAACATTGTGGGATTGTTTATAAGGACGGTGATGCAGGAGTTACAGCTGCCCCCCCCTGCAATGCAAACTAAAATTCGTATAATGAACATATCCACATCGTTCAATACAGTCTTTTAATGAAACGCCCAGCAGCACGAGGCATGCAGCTGTTCTGCAGCTTGCGGCTACTGAGGAAGGACGAAATGAAAAACAAACCAAATAACAGAAAACCAAAAAGAAACAACCTTGAAACCTTGACAGTCAGGGGCCGCCTGGAGAAGTCAAACGCCCGTCCAATTAATCCTGTGTGTGGTGCCAGCAGTGATTGGACCCGTCTAGCGGTCTGAGGGGGTTTTTGAGCGCTGCTGCCGGTCCTGGATGTTGTGATGCCAGGTTCCTGGTAATTGATGACAGTGAGCTAGAACGAGCATAAAAACGTCCACAATATAAACAAAGTTGGTCATCACCATCTGAGCACATCTTTCTTTTCTCTGCAGCATCTGTACTTATTTAACACTTTTGATAAAGTATGGTAATATATATATATTTCTTCTGTTGGGAGCACCATCAGTAAACATTATTATAGACGCAGCGTGATAGCTAATCTGATTGATGGATCATGCATGAGTAATGGTGACACATAAATGATGGATAGTGTTAATATCTTTGAAAACATTTTTTTTTCCCCTTCTAAAAAAGACAGCAGCAGGCAGCAGCACTCCTACACTTATTTTCCATCCACCAGTTAACTTCCATTTATCATCGCATTTGTCAAAATATGTTCACTAGATGTATTTTTTACTTCTTTTCTCAATCTCCTCGGTCGATAAACTTTCCTCAGTGCTGATTTGCAGCCGTTAGGTAATCAGATTTAAGCAATATTTTTTTTTCCTTCAAACCTCTAATGTTGAGGCTTTAAAATTGTCGTTTCAGGCCAGCTGTCAGTGGGAAAAGAAGGAAAAGGGAGGCAGTCCAAGCCGTTCTGCCAGGCTGTTGGTGTGTGTGTTGTCATGGCTGCACCACTGCAATATATTTAATAGGCACATGTCATGTGATAGAGGAAGTTGGTGCATTTTAATAGGAGATGTTTCTGTTTTCCTACTGGCTCAGTCAGTGAACTTTTTCAGGCAGGAAGCACGAAGCCAGTGGAGCATTTTTTAAAAAGAAGCCAACAGACACAACATGAAACTCATCCATATTATACAATATGTAGAGCTGTGCTGAATGTTTCTTATTTCGAAGCTTCCTTCATTTGGTTTGGTATTTATTTGGTACTCTTTTAGCCTGTTGGCTGATCTTCTGAGAATCTGCATTCAATTCATTTAAGCATACAATCATTTATATGCATTTCAACCCATATCACTTATGAATACACACATTCATAACGAAATTCAAATTCTAAATCATCACTCAAATGCTGCGCTGCTTTTCTTCGGCATGTCTATTTAGTGCGTTGTAAAAAGCCAACATTCAACATTTATTGAAAAAAGATTGGATGTTATCATTTTCAAAATTGTTGTTGTTTTTTTATCTTACAAAATATTCTTCTTCAATCCAAATATGTTACCGTTTAGCCTTTCAAAAACAACATATTCAACATAAGCGTGTGCTCAGGGTGCCACTACCCAGAGAAACGTGCAATAAAAGTCGGCATTACGTGCTAAAGAAACGGATTCCCTCATTTAGCATCATCATCTGGAGAAAAGATAGGCATTGACAACAATATGCAACAGCAAGACAACCAAAAACAGGATTACGTTTAGGACATGATGGAAGAGGGGTGATGACATACTTATGCTAATGGTCAATACTGTACTTGCTTTTTTATGGAAAGCATTTAACCCCAAATAATCCCAGTGTTTCTTCTTAAATGGATTTCCCAAAGAATGTATGATATATGGTTTAGGACCAAATTCTTTACGTAGAAAACCTTAATCCTCTTTTAACGTTTATGGACTCAAAACACTGGAGGACCGACAGATTACCATTAATTTTTAATAAAACCTCCAAATAGCATTGTAGCACTGCTCACCTGATGCAGGATTCAAAAGTCTCCCAGCAGTGCGCTGATAGAAAAATAAAAGGAGAATAGCACAGACATCACATTCAAATCACCAGAGCAGGACCGTTGCCATTCCAACCACTGAAGCAGGTTAACTTTCGTATAAACAGACTATCGGCAGGTGGCTGACTTACAGAGGTGAGGCTTTGCTGTTACGACCAAAAGAGCAGTGGAGTAGAATGAAGCATGGAGAGGGTCTTTTATCTCTGTTAGCTTGCTCCTAAAGAGGATTTGAGGGTTGGTACATGAGGAGCATCAACAAGAGACGGACAAAAGGAAAACGCCGGTGTGTTGCGGACGGTAGGGAGTCTTTTTCCGTTAGCGCGACTCGAAAAAAGGTTCAAATCTGTGCACATTTCCTTTGGCATGCAAGAGTGTCATTCAATCACACCTGTTTTGATTTGTTTGAGAAACTGAAACTGTTGGCAACTAAACTGTTGGCTACAAGCTACTTTCGTAAAAGCTTCAACAAATGCGGGACAAGCCGATATTCATGGTAAACGGCTTATTCATCCATGGTGCTATAAGTTAAAAGAGCTACCTGGACTTGAATATGATGCATTTAAACACCTTTCTCAAGAAGGAGACTACTTCCTTGCACACGACTATAACGTCTACGGGAGAAAACAGCTGTCCAACCAGAGCTCATGCTTTACACCAAACATAACTGATAGCTTCAGAGGCATGAAGGAGTCTGCTGCTTTGAGTCCTCTGTTGTGATGCAGTACTGTGCAACAGAGAAATTCTGTACTGCACACTTGGATGGAGAGTTCAAGTGTACTTACACCAAATTTAGTTTCAGAGGCTTTTCCACTCCGACAAGCACCACGAAAGGGAAGAATATAAATCATGAAACTGCTTCGATAGCCAAAAGGAAATTGCATTATTACAGCAGGACGTAGTGAAAAATGACTAGGAATCAAGTGTGGTTATGAGAACACAAGCAACGGATGGTCCAATTTATGAATGAATAGTATGGGAAGCACAAAGCAATAAAAATATACTGAAACATAAAGTCAATGCAGACAAATCTTTGATATGAAAAATGTGCCGATGCTCTGATTATTTGCTCAGAATATAAACCCTATCAGGCCACAAAGACAAGATGATCCCTTGTGGATACAGAGCTGTTTCTGCTGCCAGGAAAAAACAGCTTACCTTGCAATTAAATAACAACATTATGTAATTCATGAGTCATTTTTATTTAAACCATGACTTTCTTTCAAAAAATGCCTCTTCTCAGTCAAAATACGTCAGGTCAAGCTCCAAAATCCTGCAACTTCCACCGTGGGTTCCATCTATTATGAACCAAAGTGAATGCAGTCAGCAGAGCAGTGAACTTGACGCATCTCAGAGATCAACAAGGCTTCTACTGTTGCCAGGCAACACAATATGAAGACTGTGGTGTGTGAATTTAATCCTTTTGATTTCTAATTCTTTCAAATGGACTAAATATAAAAAAGTCAGGACACGAGCCAGAACGTAACATTTTATTAGTTTCTGTCAAAATACTAAAATGTTTCCTCAGCATCAAATATTGAAACCTGTTAAGCACCTAAAGTTGGCATCGTTGTGCAAATTTAAGATTGTGTTCTGGTTACTGAAAGTCACAAGACATTAGAAACTTACTGCATTTGCAAAGTTGGTAGCTGATATCAAAGTTTTTATAGAATAAATGTTAATTTTCCTAAATGTCAAAAAAAAAAATGGAAAAGTGGATTTTGGTATTGTACTGAAACTGGGGTATCAATTTGACACTGGCATTCTGAAATGATATCCATCATATGAGGAGCGTGAAGATGGAACGTTTTAATAACCAGAATTCGCTCAAGGGTTTGTGAAAAAAAAAAAAATGTCAGAAAGCTACACACAAGTCAGGCCATTTTCTGTTCCTTTCAGATTCCTGTCTTCTGCCACCCGCAGTGCTAAATCAGGGACTAAGTCAAGCTCACTTCTACTATATGAGTGTATGTGGTGGTGTGTGTGTGTGTGTGTGGTGTGGTGTGTGTGTGTGTGGGGGGGTGTCAAAGGGAGCTATGAAGTGCATCAGTCCCCATGTCCTACACTGCACTCCCAGTCCAAAGGCCGGCCCCCGCAGAACGCCACGTAGAACGCCACGCAGAACGCCACGCAGAACGCAGAACGCCACGCAGAACGCAGAACGCCACGCAGCGCCGCCGCGTCGCTCCACACCGCTCTGCTCCCCAAACATCCACACTGCCCACCGAACACAAACCAGAGAGCAAACAAGCCTCAAAGTGATATTATACAACACATACACATAGTGTATTTGCACAGGGGCGCTCTGTTTACAGTACACATATACAGCATACAAATATATAAATATATATATATATATATATATATATATATATATATATATATATATATACACACAGCTCATAGACGTGAACACACACACACACACACACACACACACACACACACACACTCGTCTCAGGAAGTGCAGAGTAGGAGGACAGGCCCGGTTTCTCATCTCTTCCCCCTCTTCCTGTCACCGTGCAGTGGAGGTGGTGCTGGTGGTGCAAGTTTAGTGGTGAGATTCGGGTCTTGTGTTGTGGCACAAAAGGCCTCCTACACGCCCGGAGGCCCGACTCCTACGGGCCGGCTTCACCCGGCTGGTTCCCTCCCACTAGGATCTCCGGTCTGAATCACCGGCTCCTGCTGAGGTTTTTTCCCACAGTGTCAGTTGCTGACAGAGCTAAACCTAAGCTAATGGATAACGCAGAGGTCACTGTCATTTCTTTCTTTTTATGTCAGACTTTTACATTTCTCTTATGTTTGAGTTTGGTATTCTTCTGGCAGATAGAAGCCTTACTTATTTATTTCTGACTACCTCCTTCTGCTCTACTTTCTTTAAAAGCAATCCCTTTTTCTACCTGCAGAATAATCCACAAGCTAAAAAATAAATCTCACTGACGGGAATGCTCTGCAGGCAGGACTGAAATCAGTAGTTGAGGTAAACTTTAATGTGTGGAGCCTAATAACCACCACTTTTACTGAGAGCATTTCACTAAAGTGCTAAAGATATAAAACTGCTTCATTATAGCTTCTCTCTCTCTACGTTTTCAACCTGCTAAAAGAGTAGTTTAAAAACAAAACTGAGGCTTTTGGCTTCTGCCCTGCTGATTTTTTTCCTCAACTAATGAGATTATTTCTCAGCCTTGTCCGACCTCTGAACTCTGTCTGTTTCGGTATCTTCGGTGTTGTGCTCAAAGGCCTTTTTCACACTCTTTCGCACATTTTGGCTTGTTGGAAAAGTTAAGGTGTTGCTAAAAAAAAACAGTGACGATAGTGGTTTTTCTTTCATCCTGGCATTGGAGTCCATCCTAAACTAAAATGGATTTGATTTTAAAAAAAGCAGTAGTGTTAAGGCTGACCCGAATGCTTTCAAGCTTCGACCGTTGCCATGACTATCGACGTCCAAATCAGTTTTCAAATGCAGAGTTGTTTTTGTAATATAGGCTATGCATTATTCCAAAAATCCCAAAATAGCCCACGAAATAAGGAACAGTAATCTCACACTATTCATTATGCACCAACATTAATTATCAGGAGTTATTCTGATATGCATAGCGTGGTTTGTTGTGTGTGACCTCAACAAAGCCAGGTCTTTTATTTCATCTGAGCTGTTTTTATAGGCTGCCACTGTTGTTTTATTGCACATTTTGTAGCTGTTCTCATTATATTACTAGAAATAAGAAAATCCTTGAAGTTAGATGTTTGACCTCATCTCTTATTAGACAATAGTAGCAAACTTAAGTACAATATAATTAAAAAATGACTGCGAGTCACTGTTGAAGCTTCGAATATAGTTGAATATTTCACACCTGAGCTTAGAAGCCCATAAAGTGGGGTCTGACACAGCCCTAATTAATGATTATATGACATATAAAAAATTGAACACATGAAGTCAAATAGTGCGACGTTACAACAGAACGAAAGACAATGGACAAAAGATGGTAAAAAATGCTAGAAAAAAGTTATAGAATTGTGTGAGATATTCAAACTTGGAAACAAACAAATAGGATTATAGAAGATGCCCGACAGTCTCGGCCCTGGCTTCTTAAAAAAAACAAATAAAAATGGTAATTAATACAGTTACACACTCTTTCCCATACATTTGCATTAATTGGCTGAGTAAAAAAAAAAAGCCCGTTACCAAAAAAAGCTCACATGTTCATCATACATCTCCGGATCCCCGACAGCACCGACAGAAGGACACACGGAGGCGACTCCTGGATGTCATAATGAGTCCGGACAGAATCAATACACATCAACGGTATGATTGATTACGAGCTCCGGAGCTCCTCGCACTATCCCGGCTGTGATCCACTTTAAGTAAGATGCACATTAGCATGTCTTCTTTAACGAAGGCAAAAAACCCCCCAAAAAACGAGGCTTCTCAGGGGACTGTTGTCTAATTTCTTCACGTTTCGCTTGATTGGGCTCCGTGGCGTCCTAGTGGCCCATTCCAGTCACCGTCAACTAACTGCCGTACTCTGGGGCCCCCAGACCTGACTTAATCAGACCACATATACATAAATAGCGGGCCAGCCATATGGTGACTAGTTCCTCATTACGTCGGCGGCTCATAACGAACTAGCGAGCAGCTATTTCCAGTCGAGCGGGGTTTGAGATAAATAACAAACGTCTGCATCCTAATGTGGGACGGCCTTCTGTACATTGTGTTCATATGTGCTGTATACGTGGTGTAGCGGCCTCTGGCAATGTAGCATATAGCATATGCACAGGCCTCTAGGTCAGCGCCGAGCATGTAATGTAGTCGTATGAGCACACGTTTGTCAGGCAGATCGGTTTAAAAAAAAAAAAAAAAAAAAAAAAGCATCAGCGCTGCCGGCTGTGGAGTCAGTGGGAGGGGAGATCTATAAATATTTGCCGTATATTGTGTCAGAAGCAGTGTAATTGTAGCCCATTAAATCAGCAGGGTGTCCAGTGGGCGAGCGCTGATGAAACGCCGCTTCATGCCGCTGCCTCCGCCATCCACAGCGGGGTCAGCCGGCTGGGGATCGCCCCGATGATTTAAGGCCCGAGTCGCTGGTTAATAGTTAATGAGAGTGAGTCGTTCACAGGCTCTGGATGGCTTCCAGAGGTCCGAACGCGGCCTCTCAGGGCTGGAATTGAGTGGCGACAGAGAGGTTTAATCACTTTGTTAAATAAAGATGGCCTTTCCCTTCATCCTCTGCAGAAGCACATTCGCACAACACACTACCGTAGAACGATGGACACAATCTCGCGCTCCCGTGTTCGTGTTTCCCGCCTCATCTCCGGTCCTGTCCGAAGGAGCCAGATTTACAGCCGTCCCCGTCGCCTCAGCAACTTGTCCCCGCCTGATTCTTTTATTATCTTTTTTTTTTGTCCTGTAGTTCATCATTTTTCCATTTTTCAGACCCGCTCGCGTCAAGCCATAATTCAGGATAACTTGACATTCAGCCATTTCCAAGGGGAAAAATAAAGGGTCTGTGTTTGGGGGGGGGATGAAAACCTGAGACTTTAACACACACAGACACTTTACCTGCGTGGTGACCCTCCATCCATAACTACAGCTGAGAGGAGTGATAAGTGAGGGAGAATCAAGGGCACATTAGTGTGCCGAGAGAAGAAAACAGCCCTACAGTAGGAAGCCCATTATTACTACAGGTGTTTTGCTAATGCATAAAGTGGCCATTATCCGAGCGCGGCTGCTACGCTGCTCCCTTTGATCCAGAAGGTGTTTATTGCTTCATTACGATCCACGCCGACTTCCCCGTACCAAAACAATGCAGTGGAATCGAAACGGAGAACGCTCGGTCTGCAGGAGCAGGGAGAAGAGGGCCATATGTCGCCCGTTCAGGATGTGAGTCCTGCACAGGCGACAGCTAATCACATTCAGGCCGCATCCTTCTTTACGTTCCGTAGACGAATCTGGGCATCAATGCGGCCAGCTTTGTGTTTGTCTGTACCCTCGTCGGCTGTGAGAAACAGACAGAGATTGGGTGAGAGCTGCAGAGAGAGACTCTCCAGGGTTTAGAGAGAATGCTCATTAAGGCCTCCTATAGCACAGCCAGCTCATTCCTCACAGTCCCAGCGGCCGGCTCCACTACGCTCCGCTTCCTCACCACATCCTCCCTCTCTCTCTCTATCTCTCTCTCTCCCCCTCTCTCCTTATCTGCTGTCCTCTATTTCTGTCTCCTTGTCTCTTCTGTCTCCCTTTCCCCGTCTGTGTCTCACCCGCTCCCCTCTCGCTCGGTCTTCTACCTGCCATTTGGAAGCTGGAGCGGCAGATGTTTTGACGTTCGGTTAGACGGCGATGTGACGGCTCCGCTCTTTGGCAAATTAGAAATATGGCAAAGACAGTCTGGCTAAAATTAAACTTGAAGCGGAGTGTGTAGTTGTGTTTACTTGCTGTTTTATTTTATTTTGTGTAATTTGAGCTCTACATGGTTTTTTTTGTTGGGTAAGTGACGGCTTAAAACTGATTTTAGTTGTTTGTTTTAATGCAAAACCTTCACATCGGTGCATGCACACTTTTAGGTCTTCAATGTCTCCTTTGAGTGGAGGAGGGTGGAGGTGTAGAACAGGTGGAGTCATCCCCGGTGAGTCCGGCTCTGAATCTGTAAAAGCTCGCTGCTGTTAAAGAGACAGTTTTATATTTAACCCGCTCCGTTTTGGAAACTTCACTCCTCAGCTAAGCTCACAATTAGAGGGTTGGAACACTCGTCTCTGTTTCTGCCTCATTTCCTGGTTTGACGTTAACGAGGTTACTGTATTATTGCAGAAATATCTCATGCAGCAGATTTAAAGGATAGCGCCGGTGTCGTTTTATCTTTTTTTATTTCATAAACAATTCCCCTGAAGAAAAGCAAAAAACAACATGAGTTTATGCTGATATCTGATACAGCTTATCCCTCCATACTACAGAGATTTGTTTGTCCAAAAACTATTAAAAACACACAAAACAACCAAAACCATTTACCTGAATGACTTATTACTTCATTATGAACATAGAAGGTGCATTTTATGTGCTGTAATAGTACATTTTATCTCTGAAAGTGGACTCTGTGTCATCACTGAGCATGCTCTGGGAGGCTTTTAAGTTATTTTACTGTTGTATCTCTGTTATGCTGTTCATTCTGTACACATGACATCTATTGCATTCTGTCCATCCTGGGAGAAGGATCCCTCCTCTGTCGCTCTCCCATTCTTCCTTTTTTCTCCCTGTTAAAGGTTTCTTTTTTTTAGGGGAGTTTTTCCTGTGCCGATGTGAGGGTTCCGGGACAGAGGATGTCGCATGTGTACAGATTGTAAAGCCCTCTGAGGCAAATTTGTAATTTGTGATTCTGGGCTATACAAAATAAACTGAATTGAATTTTTTTTAATTTTTTTGCAGAGTAATAGATTACACCGGTCGTCTTAATATGGAACATGTCACCAAGATTTTTGCCCAAAAAGATTTAAGAGCACAATGTAGGACTCAAGACTAACTTGCCAGGCTGGCAACTGGCATCGCCTTTTGGTTGCCAAAATAAAAATATGGTTTCCATTTGATGTTTTGTATAATTATGTTAAACTGTAATGTTGTTGGGATAATTAACTCAATGTTGGTTTTTGATTAAAAAAAAAATCACACCAGGTTGAATCCTTTAATATCAATTTGTGTGACGCCATAATTGAAAGTGGGATTTTGACAGATAATCACGCATTTTGCTACCACCTGCATCTGCTATGTTTTGCAAGCAAACGTGTGTGTGTGTGTGTGTGTGTGTGTGTGTGTGTGTGTGTGTGGGTCGGGTGCATTTGCGTGTTCAGATGAGTGTTAGTGACGTTATCTGTCACGTAGACAGGCGACCCGCTGTCGGCTTGATTACTTCTGGCCAGCCAAACGCTTGACCCGCGAGCGGTCGAGGCCCCGGCGGTGGCGGCGTCGGGAGCATTATCCACCTCCACCCCTGCCTGTGTATAATGGTCGCACCGTGTGATCGATGGCCTGTGTACCTGTGGAGCCCAGCGGCTACAAAGCCAGACACACACACATATACACACACACACACACACACACACACACACACACACACACACACACACACACACACACACACACACACACACACACACATTCATATACAACCAACCGGCTCTCATAAAGGCCTGGAGACACGCAGCGCTCCTCAGGAAACACCTCCAAGTCTCTCCCTGACACATGGATCCATTACACAGGCTTGACTAGATGTACGGTGAATTCATCATCTTGTCCACACACACTGAAGTCTCGATGCTGGATTGCCTGCATAAATATTTTTTAAAGCTTTCACACAACAGGGAGTATGGATTTAAAAAAAAAAAGAATCCCTGTTTTATCAAACTTTCCTGTCAAATTCAAAGCATG
This sequence comes from Anoplopoma fimbria, assembly GCF_027596085.1. Classification (NCBI taxonomy): domain Eukaryota; kingdom Metazoa; phylum Chordata; class Actinopteri; order Perciformes; family Anoplopomatidae; genus Anoplopoma; species Anoplopoma fimbria. The sequence continues at coordinate 7,871,092 of NC_072459.1, forward strand.
GCACGTTTTTTATGGGACTCATCAAATACCGCCACTCTAGTCTCCATCGAGCATCAGTTCTGGTCGTGCCAGGATGATGTGTCAGTTTACGCTCGTTACATGCATAGTGTACTTTCAAAATAAGCTCACGAGGTCACAGAAAACGTACTGTTTCTGCTTGAGATGTGCATATAGTCTTTTCAAAACAAACTTCCAGCACACAGGGAATATACATTTTTATTCTAGTTACGTGCATTGTGTCTTTTCAAAATAAACCTTTGTATTTACAGGACTCGCAGAGTTTTCGTTATGTGCATAGTGAGTTTTATTTCAAAATAAACTTCCGAGTTCACAGCGCATGTACAGTTTCTGCCCATTACTTGCAAAGTCATCTTTTCAAAATAAACTTACATATTTACAGGACACGTGCAGTTTTCTGCTCATTACATGCAGTGTCTTTTCAAAATAAACTAACAATGAGAGGAAACATTCAGTTCATGCTGGTTCCGTGCATTGTGTCTTTTCAAAATAAACTCACGTGTATGCAGAAAACGTACTGTTTCTGCTGCTTTTGTGCATATAATCTATTCAAAATACTCCCGAACTCATAGGAAACATGCAATTTCTGCTTGTTACGTGCATTGTTTCTTTTCAAAATAAAATGACGTATTTACAGGAAAGGTATAGTTTCCGCTCGTTGCTTGCATTCAGTCTTTTTCAAATTAATCCTCCAATATATAAGTTTACTTAGTTTTTAGGTTTAGCTACACATCAAAACTACTTGGTTAGTACTTGCTTAGGTTTCGAAAAAAGATGTTGGTTTGGATTAAAATAAGAATGTTAGTTACTTTAAATGAGGGAGTTTGTTACATAATTGGTGTAAGCTAATTAAAGTCTTTATACTGTCTAAATCCTGTCATGTCTTATGCAGAGGTTAAAGGTCACTGAGCAAGCATCAGTATTGGAGGACTTTGGAGTCGTGCTGCATTTTTGGCATTGCTCTTCGAAATATAGAAATAGGCTAGGAGAAACCTTCTGTACTGATTGTAAAAAGCATTCCTGAACTGTTAAACTTTCCTGATCCATCATGTAGGTATGACTGGATGTACAGCGCGTTGCCTGAGCGCTGATTCGCTCCAATGCCACATTGTTCACATGTTGACACTTTCTTTATGCATTCCTGTTTGCTTCTGAACAAATCTGGAGGAAGAATTCCAAATATAAACATTCGACAATTTGCACAGTAACACCGCTACCTCAGTGCTGAATTGCCCGAATGTTTAAATGTGAGTTTTTCCACATGTCCAGCAGTTAATTAAGCCATTTATTTTCCTTTGCTTTCAAAAAAGTATTGACAGAGGCCTTCGCATAAACAGTTTAAAAAGCATTCCTCTGTTATCAAACGCCCGTGTTTGACCGTACATGGACGCGTTCTGACCGACTTTATGAATGCAGCAGAGGAACACTTGCAAGTAATCTTGCAGGTTTAAGATATTGGAATGTTTTTAGTATTTGTGCACCACACGTAGAGGGAATGTATTTCCCTTTAGTTTGTGAGTCTCTCATTTTAATTCATCATATTATGAAAGGGATTCTAGCGGCAGTGCTTTACCTTTATCACACATCCATAGAATAAGTAGGATGGAAGCTGTGTGTATGGTACTATATATATACACAGTCTATTCCCCATCCACAGCCATGTTACCCGTACCACCCTGTTCCTGTCCGTCTCCTCCATAAACAAAATCCCCGCTGCTTGATCTTTTCAAAACTCCCCGTTTGTCCTTTGGAGAGCCAAGGTTACCATGTCCATCGCTCCCTCTCGCCACAGCGGAGATCTGTCAACAAACTTCTGAAGACTCTCTCGCTCGGCAAACTTAAAGAGGAGCGGGGTTTGTCCCGGGAGGTAATCAAGCTCCTTCTCCTGCAACCGGTATCTTTAAACAGAATAGATAAAGGAGGAGCGGGTCATGCAGGAGGAGCTCAGGTACTCTGCAGGAAAAGTTCAGCGTATTGATGTGCGGCAAAGGGCTGAGGCTTCACAGAGAGTGGAGCCCATCAGACCCCAGGCTTGATACCTGCACAGGTAGCCCAGAGGGACTGGGTTAGTGCCCAGAGAAATTGACTTGCCAAAAAAAAAAAAAGATGACTCCCTCTTTCTATCTCTTTTCTTCTTACCCACACGCACCGTCTTTCACTTTCAACTTTTGTGGAAAAAAGTAAAAAAAAAAAAACACACTGTGGATAAATGACTGTCTTCTTCACTGGAGACTAATGATCCACTGGTGTCTTTCAGTCGTGGCACTGAAAGTGGAGAAGAGCTTTGATGATGGAGGATTGTGGCTGACAGATGAAAGCTGCCCCCCCCCCCCTTCCCCCTTCCTCCCTCCCGAGACACTCTCATACTACTTAGTTATGTGGATTGCCATGGTAACCCATTGTTATTTCGTCTTTGACACGAAAGTTCAAGCTGACGGCGGAGGAACCCGGTAGGAGAATCGAGGTTGCCTCTCGCTCTGAATCTGTTAGTCTGCCTTCCTCGTCTCGTCTTCCCTTTTGTCTCCGTTCTGCTCTTTCTGTCTGGATCTGTTCAGCGCACAGAATGCATTTTTGTAATGGCGATGTCACCGAAAGACGTCTTTTTTTCTATTTTGTTGTGTTGTGTTTCTGCAGTTTAAGTTTAAGCCTTCCTATTCAGGTCTTCGGGTAAGCACATGCATCTCTCTTACAACGTATTTCTCATATCAGCCATCCAGTGACACAATTATAAAAATGAAAGGTCACAAAGCTACATGTATAAATCTCTGCAAAGCTCCCACTGATCTTTGCATTCCCTGCACAGACTGCTTTACCTTCCTCTCCTCTTGACTTTGTCTCCAATAAACCTGTCGCCGCTTTAAAGCTACCTTTGTGCGGATTCCTCTGCATTATTTACCAAATTGCCGTTCGGAGCTTTTTAAAAGGGTAGAAAGAACTTGAACTCGTTGAGAAAATGAGACTGTTTTCGAGCCCTTTTCCTCTCTCCTTCTTCATTCCCCACTTTTTTTTTCTTTTTTTTTTCCATCCAGGCACAATTTGATTTGACTTGATTTGATTTGAGCCCTGCCACTTTCAGTTTGAATAAGGTAACCGAGAGTTATTTGCTCGGAGAGACAAGGGCCTCACCGGCCTGGAGGTTTGATGAATTTCCACACTGCTTAAAACTAACTTTGCTCTATTCAAATGTACCACATGACTACAAAGAGCCTGGTGTTTGATGAGGTGTATGAGATGTAAATGTCGAAACGGAGCCTCTCCACTTATCTGCCCCGCAGAGGAAAGGTGCCCGGCATCGTAATCATCCGATCTGAATGGATTCAGAGTGGGGCTCTTTTATGTGAATGAGTGCTGCTCCCTTAGCTTTGAGGAGAGAGTGGGGGGAGGTGGGGGGTGGGGGGGTTCACAGTAACGTCCCCTTAGGGGCTCGGTGGATCAGATGGAGCCGGCTGGGAGATGTGTGCTGCAGCTTCTCAGGGATCTGAGATGTAGAGGAGAAAAAGATTCCCAGATTCCCACCATATTCATGCTACATTTTTGCCTGATTTTTACCAGCGATTCCTCCCCCCAAAAAAATCAGTTTACTGCTACAGTAGATCTTTCTTTCAGTCAGATCCAGCCATTTTAACCTTTAAAATTAAAGTTACTGCACTCCTGTACGTATAAGAGTGTCAGTGAGCTAAATGTCTAAGATGTTAATGTATGTAAATGTGAGACCCCCTGTGTACAGCTCCATGTCTGACTGTGCACAACCATCAGCAGCTCCAGTAGGGAACCACATCTACTCCTTTCATTCTGTCTACAAAGTGCAACACACTTCGGTGTCTCTCTGCACCCGATCCACAGTAGCGTTCGGGCCTGAGGTCGACAGGAATTTAGACACAATCCTCTACTGGCTTGAAAGAAAAACAGTAAATACAAAAACAAAAAAACTAATAGAATTGAGCAGCAGATGTTTAGCAACACAGCAGATGTTCTCACATCACCAGCAGTGAGAGGCTGCACACGGTAGCTCTCTGCTTGTACAGTAGCTAATGTGTGAGGATAAGCGCATGTCTACCTCTGCATGTGGCCGAAGCCTCTGCACAGCCACACGCATGAGCATGCTCAGGCTTTGTATTTGTGTGTGTGTGTGTGTGTGTGTGTGTGTGTGTGTGTGTGTGTGTGTGTGTGTGTGTGTGTGTGTGTGTGTGTGTGTGTGTGTGTCAGAGAGAGTGTGAGCCCCCGAAACCAAGCCGCTCACCGCCTGCCTGTCTCTTGTCCCCCTCCAGAGGGTCATTCAGCTCCTCTCCCAGCTTCTAATCCCCGTCTGTCCGGGGGAGATAGAGGGGAGCGGGCGGCCGCTGCGCACCCGGGGCGCCGCAAACACAATCACTGGCCTTTCACAGACACTTAACGGGGCTTTGCGCTTGTTCAACAAGGCAAAAAACGCGGCAGGAGGGATCAATTTAATGCAGGGCCTGACTCAAATGGAAAAGAGGGTAAATAAATAAGCAATGACAGCGAGGACTGTGGCACAATTTGTGTAGTGGCTGTCCACTTTCTCTCCGTCTCTCTCCTCCCGCCGCGGCACCTATACCATTCCATTTCCTGCCTCGGCGGCATACGGGGGACGGGGCTGAGAGGGAGCAACCCTGGCTCCTCTCTCTCATCAGGGTGTGTTATTTTAATAAATCACTTCTGCCATTGCTTGGTACATTAATTCCCCGGGCCCAGAGGGCTGTGTTGCCGCTAGCAGCGATCTGCATGAGGCGCTAAATGATGTGGGGGATCCCCCGGTGAGAGAACAGAGGCTCTCCGAATTCTTCCCTCCATCTCAGCCTTGTCGGTTTGGCTCTCACCCTGGGCTGGCCTCGGCTCTCAGCAGACATCATAATCAGAACGAGAGCCAAGGCCCCCGTCGCGTCGCACATACCAATGAGACGCACGTATAGCCAGGAGGGAAGTCACCTGACACCTCGCTCTGCAGACACTAGCACCTCGCGTGGCTTCATTACGCTTCCTCGGTCTCTTGGGGGGGCGCTTCACCGTACGATGCATGCATGTGGAAATGTGACTCCTTCTCAGCCCGTGTGTTTCCTCTCGGGGAGTTGTTCCTCTTCTGTGTAAATCCAGAGACAATAAGTCTCGCAGCAGTTTAACCTACATCTTCCTCAGCCTCCTCGCTTCCATCGCGCCGCGGTGCACCGAGGCGTTCGTACCGCATGTGGCGGCGTTCATAAAACACCGCGTAGATGTGTCTGTTTTTACGTGGCTGCTTGATTGAATCCGGCGCAGTGTGACTGCACAGAGGCAGGTGGTAGGAGCAGAGTGGTAACACTGGCACGGATAGTGTTGATGGGAGTGATGCGAATATATTACTCCACTGGGGGCTTCCCGACACCCCCCGTTTACCCTCCCCAACACATCTCGACGCATCACAGCCTGGCTCTCAGTTATTTTCCTTTCTTTAAACATCATAACTCCTCAGACAGAGGTGAGGTTGCCATTGGTATGCACAGGCGACACCGGCGGATTCACCACCCAGAATACCGCTGGGAGATTATACCCTTCCCGCTCCACGCGGCAGGGATTCGGCCACCGTAAATAGAGCGCTTGGGAGTGCGCGTTGTGCCCGGAATGACAGAGCACCGCAGCGGCAGAGCACGCCAACCAGACGCCAGAGCACAAACTCAAGGACTGCCGCAAATACAGTAATCTCTCATGCTCTCGCTTGTGGTTTTTTTTGTGCCTTTTCCTGCGGGGACTCAGAAATGGCCGCACTGGAAATCTGTCTGGCCGATTTTCAGCGTGCAACTGCTGGAGCATGCCGGACATAAACTGCAAACAGAATCTGTTGGACTTCAGAAAAGCTGTAACACAAGAGAAGGCAGAGAGAGAAAGACACCGAGTTGTTCACACAGAAACCCTGTTGTCTCCATGTGTCATCCTTTACGTTAAAGCTGCTCAGTCCAGGCAAGAATTCAGCCCTAATCAGAAAATACAGAAGAGAAAATTGCCCCCATTTATTTGCTTTTTGCTCAGACATTAAGCTAGTTTATCAATAAATTATTCATTGTCTGTTTATATCAAATCTCCGCAAAGGATGGAGCACAAGCCGTGTCTGCATGCAGATCAAATCATAAATGAAAAAGCAGGAGTTCTTCTGAAGGGATTACCGGAGACAAAAACTGAATGACGGCACGAGAGGTAATTTGAACGAGTGTAATGACTTTGCTGTTGCTATGGTGTGCAATGACACACAGTGGAAACACAGCTACAGCACAGAGAAATACTACACGAGAAGTACTTTGGCATGCTTTAAGCCCGGCTACCTTTTACAATATGAATGGGTCACCCAAAAGGTTTTCCTTTTTTCTCCTAAGAAGCTATTTCAAGTTTAATTAAAACATCTCATGGTCATTTCCAGTTTTCATCATCAAGCTGTTTTTTCCCCTCATACACTGATTTCCATTTGTCTTACTTGTGCATACTCTGACCCATTAAAACCGCATCTGTGCATTTTGACTTAATATGGACACGGAGGGCTGTCTTAATTAATAAGCAGGCATCCACCAAACTAATCTGCCAGTGTTGTGAAGTCTGTCCTTTCCATTAAGTGGGACTCGCATTATCTCCTAATCAAATTAGTCACTTAATTGTGGCCCTCCCTTGATGGATCCCATGAAAAAAAAAAAAAAAAAAAAAGGCGCGCCGTGTTTGCTGGAGGGGGGATGTGTGAAGATGGAACACGGCTGTTTCATTACGATATGAATTTTTTAATAACCAAAGCGTTCGCTGTCATCTCCTTGCTTTGAACCTTCGTAAAGGGTGAAGTTGAATTTGACATTTCATCCCACTCTCACAGTTGAGTGTCTAGCTGGTGTGTTGGGGCTAAGTGCCTAGCCCAAGGCCACTACCCGATTGCCCAACAGGGGATTGACCCCTGTCATCCGCTGATCACTAGTCTGCCTTCTTAATCACTTCCCCGCACCGCCTGGCGCACTACCTGATCTTAGTCAATACGTTAGCTCCTTCAGCGCTGATGGAACTGCTATTCCCAGAGTCCTGATTAAGAGGGGGAAGCCTTGTGTGAGCAGAGACGCCGCTCCGTCCATCCTCGGCTGTGTGGCTTGGCCCCCGGGAGCTCACGTTTTAAAGGGGCAGCGAAGTCTTTTCCCCGCAGCGTTGTGGCGGCCATCGTCCATGGGGGGGGGGGGAACCCTCCTCCCACCTTCTCCCCCGGGCGTCTGATGAATGGCGGCATGCGTGGTCGTTTGTCCCGCTGATGGAGTTTTATCCCCGTGCCCTTTTAGAGCGTCCAGACAATAAAGAGAGCCACAGCCAAGCGTGACAGGTTAACCCAACAGTAATAGAATACGCTTAATAGTCTTGGCTTGAGCCAAAAGTCGCGCGGCCAAAATTGCCGGGCTACCTTGGCGGTGAGAGTGCAAATGGGGGGGGGGCTCTCGCTGTTGTTGTCAGACACGGGAGCAAGGACAAAGAGGGCAGCGTTATGGCTTAATGGGTGGTTTGATGGCTTCATAGGGTGGAAGTGGAGTTGGTGAGGGCGACCAAACAGATGAACTAGGGGACAGGGGGTGTTATACAAAACGGACATTTGCCATATCTTAAAGATTGGCAATATATCAATATTATCATGATATTGGACTAGATATCATTTTATATTTAGGATATATCGTCTTTTCCTGGTTTTAAATGCTGCATTACAGTAAAGTGAAGTCATTTTCTGAGCTTAGACTGTTCTATTATTTGCTTGACCCACTAAGTGATTATTTCTACATCACTGATTATTATTTATCAAAAATGTCATTGTGTCAATATTAAGTGAAAATTGTCAACCTTACAATTCCGTCACAATATGGATGTTGGGGGCAGCATTTTAGAGGCGGCT